>NC_061508.1:85504611-85515723 GCF_022539505.1 Lolium rigidum
GGGCATCCCCAAGCTTAGACGCTTGGGTCTTCTTAAAATATGCAGGGATGAACCACGGGGCATCCCCAAGCTTTGACCTTTCACTCTTCTTGATCATATTGTATCATCCCCCTCTCTTGACCCTTGAAAACTTCCTCCACACCAAACTCGAAACAACTCATTAGAGGGTCAGTGCATAATTCATATATTCAGAGGTGACATAATCATTCTTAACACTTCCGAACATTGCTCAAAGCTACTGAAAGATAATGGAACAAAGAAATCCATCAAACATATCAAAACAAGCAATGCGAAATAAAAGGCGATAATCATCAAATCAGAACGAGTTCAGTAAAGACGAATTTTAAAGTGGCACCAGACTTGCTCAGATGAAAATTCCCAAATTTAATGAAAGTTGCGTACATATCTAAGGATCACGCACGTAAATTGGCAGATTTTTTTGATTTTCTACAGAGACTACTTCTCAAATTCGTGACAGCAAGAAATCTGTTCCTGCGCAGCAATCCAAATCTAGTATTGGCTTTACTATCAAAGACTTTACTTGGCACAACAATGCAATAAAATAAAGATAAGGAGAGGTTGCTACAGTAGTAAACAACTTCCAAGACTCAAATATAAAATAAAGTGCAGAAGTAAAATAATGGGTTGTCTCCCATAAGCGCTTTCTTTATAGCCATTAAGATGGGCTCAGTAATTTTAATGATGCACTCGCAAGAAATAAGAGTTGGAGCAAAAGAGAGCATCAAAAAGCAAGTATGGAACAAATTTAAGCCTAACCCACTTCCTATGGAAAGGAATCTTGTACACAAATAAATTCATGAAGAACAAAGTGACAAGCATAGGAAGATAAAACACAAGTAACTTCAAAATTTTCAGCATATAGAGGGAAAACTTAATATTATTAAGATGCATATAACCATGTTTCCCTCTCTCATAATAACTTTCAGTGGCATCATGAACAAACTCAACAATATAACTATCACATAAAGCATTCTTATTCACATGCATAAAAGTATCATTACTCTCCACATAAGCATAGTCATTCTTATTAATTGTAGTGAGAGAAAATTCAACAAGGTAGCTATCATTATCACCATAATCATCAAATATAGGAGGCATAGTATAATCATAATTAATTTTCTCCTCAATAGTAGGTGGATGATAGTCATCATTGTAATCATCATATATAGGAGGTAAAGTATCATCAAAGTAAATTTTCTCCTCCATGCTTGGGGGACTAAAAATATCATGCTCATCAAAGCCAGCCTTCCCCAAGCTTAAATTCTTCCATAGCATTAGCAACAATCGTGTTCAAAGCATTCATACTAATAACATTGGCATTATCATGCATATAAAGTTCCATAGGTTTTTTAATTTTCTCTTCAAACACCTCATGTCCTAACTCAAGATAAATACTATAAAGATCTCTAATATTTTTGTTGTTTTCCATTAAGCCTAACTAGTGAAATCACACAACTTAGTGTTCTCAGGAGTATTCATTTTAGCAGTGGTAAATAAACCAAACTAAATAAAGTAAATGCAAGTAACTAATTTTTTGTGTTTTTAATATGGAGAACACGGCAGTAAATAAAGTAAAACTAGCAACTAATTTTTTTGTGTTTTTAATATAAGAGCAAACAAAGCAATAAATAAAGTAAAACAAAGCAAGACAAAAACAAAGTAAAGAGATTGGATGTGGAAGACTCCCCTTGCAGCGTGTCTTGATCTCCCCGGCAACGGCGCCAGAAATTTGCTTGATGCGTGTAGTTGACACGTCCGTTGGGAACCCCAAGAGGAAGGTGTGATGCGCACAGCAGAAAGTTTCCCTCAGTAAGAAACCAAGGTTTAATCGAACCAGTAGGAGTCAAGAAGCACGTTGAAGGTTGATGGCGGCGGAGTGTAGTGCGGCGCAACACCAGGGATTCCGGCGCCAACGTGGAACCTGCACAACACAATCACAGTACTTTTCCCCAACGTAACAGCGAGGTTTTCAATCTCACCGGCTTGCTGTAAACAAATGATTAGATGTATAGTGTGGATGATGATGATTGTTTGCAAAGAACAGTAAAGAACAATTGCAGTAGATTGTATTTCAGATGTAAAGAATAGGACCGGGGTCCACAAATCACTAGTGGTGTCTCTCCCATAAGATAGCGGATGTTGGGTGAACAAATTACGATTGGGCAATTGACAAATAAAGAAGGCATAACAATGCACATACATATATCATGATGAGTACTATGAGATTTAATCGGGGCATTACGACAAAGTACATAGACCGCTATCCGAGCATGCATCTATGCCTAAAAAGTCCACCTTCGAGTTATCATCCGAACCCCCTCCAAGTATTAAGTTGTAAACAACATACAATTGCATTAAGTATGGTGCGTAATGTAATCAACACAAATATCCTTAGACAAAGCATCGATGTTTTATCCCTAGTAGCAACAGCACATCCACAACCTTAGAACTTTCTGTCACCGTTCCAGATTTAATGGAGGCATGAACCCACTATCGAGCATAAATACTCCCTCTTGGAGTCACAAGTATCAAGTTGGCCAGAGCCTCTACTAGCAACGGAGAGCATGCAGGAACATAAATAACATATATGATAGATTGATAATCAACTTGACATAGTATTCAATATTCATCGGATCCCAACAAACACAACATGAAGGATTACAAATAGATGATCTTGATCATGATAGGCAGCTCACAAGATCTAACATGATAGCACAATGAGGAGAAGACAACCATCTAGCTACTGCTATGGACCCATAGTCCAGGGGTGGACTACTCACACATCGATCCGGAGGCGATCATGGTGATGAAGAGACCTCCGGGAGATGATTCCCCTCTCCGGCAGGGTGCCGGAGGCGATCTCTCGAATCCCCCGAGATGGGATTGGCGGCGGCGGCGTCTCTGGAAGGTTTTCCGTATCGTGGCTCTCGGTACTGGGGGTTTCGCGACGGAGGCTTTAAGTAGGCGGAAGGGCGGAGTCGGGAGAGTCACGGGGGCCCCACACGCTAGGGCCGCGTGGGCCCCCTCTAGGCCGCGCCGCCCTAGTGTGGCGGCGCCCCGTGGCCCCACTTCGTCTCCCCTCCGGTCTTCTGGAAGCTTCGTGGAAAAATAGGCCTCTGGGCGTGGATTTCGTCCAATTCCGAGAATATTTCCTTACTAGAATTTCTGAAACCAAAAACAGTGCGAAAACAAAGAATCGGCTCTTTGGCATCTCGTCAATAGGTTAGTGCCGGAAAATGCATAATAATAACATATAATGTGTATAAAACATGTGAGTATCATCATAAAGGTAGCATGGAACATAAGAAATTATAGATACGTTTGGGACGTATCAAGGAGGTGCACATATTGAAGGAGACCTCAAAGCTTGACAAATTCTTCAATGTGAGGCACCCCAAACTCATGAGGGATCTTGATTTGATTGATCCAAAAGTTGTCATGGAGAGCCTTTCGGACATTGCAATTCTTCTTCTTATACAATTTAAAGATCAAAAGCGCCAAATCACATGGGCAAAGTCTGCCAAGCCAAGGAGAGCTCCAAAACTTCACTTTTTCTCCATTTCCAATATTAACAAAAGTGGCGGTCGCAACATGGATTTTATTTTAAAAAATCAACAAAGCGGACATCCCACTGACTCGACCAACATAATTTTTTTTACAGGCAACGTAATTTTCTTTAACCGTGTATTCTTCAACATAATATTAACAATAGACGCCAATCAAATAGTACCCTGTGCTGGTATTTACAGGTTATGGGAGAATCTTCGGGGTTGCTATGTGGTATTTACTCTTTTCTTGTTTTGACGGCAGTTGCTATCCAGCATTTGCTAAGACTAGCCACAATGGGAGTATCATAAGTACTCGTAGTATCATGCATGCCATATTTCTAAAAATCTGATGTGACACACCAATTAATGAGGTGAGAGATGAGAGTACTATCATAATATGATATCGTATCATAGCACGTAAAACTAGAAAACTTAATGGCAAACACATCATGTACACACATTTGCATTGAGATTTTACAAAATATTAAATATGATGATACTATGATACTATCTTATGATACTATGCATTGTGGGGTTAGTATCATAAACTAGTATCATGTGCATGATACTAGTGTATGATACTTCCCATTGTGACTAGTCTAAGGAGTAACATACTAGTAACATCACACATCTCTAGGCATTTTGGTGACATGACATGCTAATAAATGAAGAAAGAGAATGAGGTGCTAACTAGTTATGTTACCATAACATCACACATCTCAAGGCAAGATAAGTCTACAACATAATAAATGATACAATGCATGACACCACATATAAGTTACTATACCCACTATGAAGGTAGTAAACTAGACTAGTAACATTACACATGTTAGGCTGGTCATAATAGGGAGTAACTTAACCTAGTAACATATGTCATGTTACTAGTCTAGGTTACTACCTTCATAGTGGGTAGTAACTTATATGTGGTGTCATGCATTGTGTCATTTATTATCTTGTAGACTCATTTTGCCTTGGGGTGTGTGATGTTATGGTAACTTTTTTTTGAAACTGGCAAAAAAGCTTTTGCCTTATATTGATATAGGAGAAGTAAACAAGATGATGGCCAACGCCAAAAAACAAAAAGAAAGGTGGGGAAGAAACCCCCACCCGGAAAGGGAAAAGGAAATCAGCCTACAAGCTCCGCCAAGTTCTTAGCGCCGGCGAGGATCCAATCCTTCCCTTCCTCCCTAATCTTATGCATGACGACCGAAGGTAAAGATGATCTGTTGTTGAAAACCCGCTCATTCCTTTCCTTCCAAATCTCCCAGGTGATAAGCGTGATGGCAGTTCGCAAACCTCTGGGGGAAGAGGTGGTGGCCTTGGTGATGGCTTGCCAATAGTCAAGCACCTTATTCCTACCAACCCCCAGGCTGTTGATAAGATCCGGACAGGAGAGCCAGGAGGTCGGGGCCGTCCAGATCCTCTTGGAGAAACGATATTCGAAGAGGATGTGACGCGCCGTCTCGGGAGTGCATCTGCACAACTGGCAGGGAGGTTGATGTGGCCATCCGCGTTTTGCAAGGCGATCAGCGGTCCAGAGGCGATTTTGGACGGCGAGCCAGGCGAAGAAACAACACTTTGGGGGTGCCCAAGTCTTCCAGACAATGTTGCCGAACTGACATGGCAAAGAGGCGAGGAACTGGACTTTGTAGGCAGAGCTGGCCGAGTAGCATCCATTAGGGGTCAAGGACCAGGTTATGGTGTCCTCCGAGTCCGGGAGGAGCCGGACATCGAGAGAAGATCCCAAAGGCGGACGTATTGCTCCATATGTTCAACAAGTGAAATCATCGATCGCGATGTCGAGACCCGAGTTATGGTCATGGAGAGCATCTCGAACCGTCCGATTCTTTCTCTTGGAGGCCTTGAAAATCAGGGGGCAAGGTCCTTTGGTGGCGCGCCATGAAGCCAGGAAGAGGACCAGAAGGAGGCCTTGGAGCCGTTTCCGATGGTGACACGGGTGGCGGCATTAAAGATGTCAATGTCAGAGGCGTCGTTGGGTGTTTCAGAACCCACCCACGGCTTCTCAGGAGCTGTCCACTCGTACCACAGCCATCGTAGCCTCAGTGCCCGAGAAAACTTCTCCAAGTCCAAGATTCCCGAACCGCCAAGCTCCTTGGGGCGACGTACCTTTGCCGCTAACCTTACATTTCCCCCGCTAACCGCCTCCTTGCGGGCCCGGAGCATTCCGCGACCGATCTTCGCAAAGGCCTTGAGAATTCCTTTGTCGGCCTTTAAGAGCCGTCAAAAGGAAGATCGGCATGGAAGAGAGGACTGACTTCACCAGGGCGGTGCAACCCGCACGGTTCAGGAACTTGCCCTTCCACGGGTTTAGCCGAGCCACCGCCTTGTCGATGTAAGGTTGAAGATTGAAGATCGACACGTCTAAGTCTTCCAAGCGAGAGGGGCAACCCCAAGTATTTTATGGGAAACGAGACAGTAGCCCCAGGGAAGTTTGCCAGAACCGCCTCCAGGTCGATGTTGGCGCATTGGATAGGGGCAATGGAGCTCTTAGCCACATTCGTCACGAGACCGAAGACCTCCCCAAAACTTTGAAGGATGCTAGCAAGACTTGAAATGTCGTGCTCAGTGGGGGACAAAAAGATGGCCGCGTCATCCGCATATAGGGAAACCCGGGGCCCCGCAAACCACCCTAAGCATAGCATATAACAGCCCGGACTCCGTAGCCTTCTCCCGTAACCTTCCGAAGGGGGTCAATGGCGATGTCAAAAAGGAGAGGCGAGAGTGGGTCGCCTCGGCGAAGACCTCGTCCATGAAGGATGTTCCCTCCGGGGACCCCGTTGAGGAAAACCCGAGAAGAAGCCGTGGAGAAGAGGGTCGTCAAAAGAGCCCGCCATCTTTGTGGAAAGCCGAGGCGTTGCATCGAGTCTAGCATATAATCCCGGCCGGACGGTGTCGAAGACCTTGGCGATGTCCAGCTTTGATAAGGAGGGACGGGGTTTTGCCGCGGTGAAATTGGCGGGCGGTGTTCCTAACGTACATGAAATTATCATGTATAGTTCCGGATTTGATGAAGACACTCGATCGCGTGACACGATGTCGTTCATCTTAGGGCTGAGACGTCGTGCCATAGCTTTGGCGATGATCTTTGGGATCACGTGGATAAGACTAATGGGCCTGAAGTCCGTCACAGCCTCACGTGGATAAGACTAATGAGCATGATGTTATGGTAACATAGTTAGTTAGGGGGCATATCAGGTGAAAATAGATACATTCTGCAAATCTGCAAATTTTCAATCCGGGCCATTCAAATGTATATCAACGGTAAGACAGCACACCTCACCCACCAGGCCACCACCATGTGCTATGTCAGAACAGGTCAGTACTATTTTCCAAAAATCGCCCTCTAGTCTGTTTGCTTCATCTACTGGAGTACTGGACCATGAGATGCCTAATCTGGGAGAGTACGAATCACGGATACAATAAAGAATTCCGAGAATCATGATAATTCCTTCACTATTTCCTAATCTGGACGGATACAATAAAGAATTCCGAGAATCATGATAATTCCTTCACTATTTCCTAATCTGGACGAGCATGATCGGAATTACTAAATTTCAGGAAGTAAATCAGTGTTCTGAAAAAAATTCCACCCAATATTTCAAATGACAAATTCGATCAGAATAATTGACCAGGGACAGCGAAATCACATCATACACACGCAAAGCAAAATTCAGTATTTCCGATCAAAAGATCCTCGATCAGGGAGATGAGAAAATCCAATAAAAAGATCTTGGCCAGATCTGAGTGTAGAGGGGCACATGTGTGGTATTCTTGATGGCTCATGAGTACGGTCCACTGCAAGATTTGGCGGCAGCGGAAGGCGCGACTCGAAGATGTTGTGCTGCGGGGAAACTAGGCTTGAGGGCACCGACGAGAATGCTACTCACCATGTTGCATCGTCGGGCCTGGAGAACGGGGAAGAAACACGATGAAGAGAGAGGACGAGTTGTTTATCTCCATAATGGCAGGGTCCTTATTGTGAAATAGACAGATGCGGGATGGTGTTGACGATCTGACCATGGGGATCCAATCGAACGGCTAAGGTTTCCATTTTCAGATTTGCAGAAAGCAGTTTGTTTTCACCTGATACGTTCCTTAGTTAGTTACCACCTCACTCTTTTTCTTCATTTATTGGCATGCCATATCACCAAAATACCTTGAGATGTGTGATGTTACTAGCTATGTTACTCCCACTATGAGCAGTCTTAGTAGTCAAAGTTACTCCCCACTATGACCAGCCTAAATAAATTGGATAGCTGGCAAGTATCAGCATGTTCTCTCCTTATATTTATTTCCTTAATTTTTGTATGCATATCGCTCAACAATATTAAATACGGAGTATACACGAATCTGCCGCAGGGGCCCAAACATCAATCCGTTGGCTCATCTGGGACCATTGATTTTACATAGAGAAGTAATGTTTCGCATTGACGTTTAACATACCTACCGTCTCCCTAGCAACAACTCCCACAAAATTTGTGGTCAATGGATATCCATCTACTCGTACAAGTTGCTGCATCCCACCGGCTATCTCAGCAATCATGACTGAATCAGCACGAGGCCTCGTGATAGGTGCGGAGCTTACACAATATTATTTGGTCTAGATCTAGAGCAAGTTATTGGTAGATCCAAGTAAAGTGGCCACGTGTGCGTGTCTACCTGCTGTCTGTCACAAGCTAATGCACTCGGGTGAGACCACCCGCTGTGGAGCAAGGGCATCTCCAACCGGGCGACCCATAGGTTCAGCCGGACAAAAACCCGGCCCAGCGCGCGGATCCATCCCTAAAACGGATGCCCGCGGCGTCCGGATCGACGCAAACCCGGTCCAAATCTTGGCCGGGTTTGTGTGGCCGCGGACGCGAAAGGCTGGTCGCTCGCGTCCGCTCCATTGTCCTCCCCTGGCCCGCGTGTCATAGGCATAAAACAATATTTTTCATTAAAGAGATTCATTACATTTTTTTTTGGAGGTACTACTTCTATCCTAATACGTACGAGGCCGGCGGCTCGCCGTGCGACACCTCGCCGGGCGAGCCGTCGGGGCCGTGGATTTCACTCGACGCGGGCGGCCTGTACGCGTGAGGATTCCACTCCAGCTTACTACGGGTTGGGTGGCGCGTCGGCGGCGCGGGCCTCGGCAGCTTGGACGGAGGCCATCATCCTCCTCCTTTCCGTCCGCGCACCTCGGGCGCGCTCGCGCTCCGCCTCCTGCGGCGGAATCATCCGCTTCCCGCATAGCCCCACCTCCTGCAGAGCGGCGCGTTCCACAGCGGTGCGCGCCTCCTCCTCCGTCCGCGGGAACCTGGCCCGGGCGGCGAGGGAGAGCTAGGCCCATGTGGCCTGCAGGGTGCGCGGCATGGCGCCGGAGAGGGTGGAGGGGGAGAGAACGGTGATGTGGTCCGTGTGGAGACCGCCGCCGTCTTTATAGCCGGCGGTCCGGCGGGAAACTTGGCGCGAGCGCGCGCCAATGGCGTTCGCGCGCGGGAACTTGGTGCGCGCGGATCTTTCCCGCGCGTTCCACCGCCCACCATGGCTCGTCCCGGTCGAGGCCTCGCCATGGCGCAGCGCCGCGCAACGAAGACGAACCACGTGGCGTCTCTTTGGGTCGCCGCGTTGGGCGCCGCGTGCGACCCAAACGGACACGCGGACGCGGGGCGCTGTCCGCGTGTCCGGGCGGCCACGCAAACGGCCCAAAACGGACGGCCCAGGGCGGATCCCGAGCGCACGCGCGGACGGAGCCCCGCGTCCGCGCGTTCGTTTGGGTCGCACGCTGCGCCCAACGCAGCGGCCACCCATTTGGCCATTTGGCCATTTGGCATATTTCTTTGGAAAATAGGTCCTCTGGCCACAGATCCTTAAACAATGTCTAACAAATATAGAATAATATCTCGTAAACATAGAATAATATATAGTAAACATAAAATATTATCAAATACCATAAAATATTATCAAATGTACCATGATAAATCAAATAAAATGTGCCATAGTTTGAGAAAAATATAAAAATTACAATTGAGATTGTCTAACTCAATTTGGGCGCTCGAGGATCTCCTTCGTCTCTTCTCGAACCAAGCTCTCTTTGCCTCGCTCATGTTGGTCAAGTCGGCGTTCATGATGAGGTTGTCCTTGGCTTGGCGTTTGAGCTCAACTTCCTTCGCCTTCAGCTCCACCTCTTTGGCCCTTGCCATTGCTATGAGCTCAAGTTCTCTCTCTTGAGCTCAAGTTCTTTAGCTTTGGTCTTGGCCTTGACCTCTTCAATCTCAAGCTTCTTCTCGCTGGACATCAAAGAATTTCTTCCCTGTCCTCTTCTTTCTCCCGCGCCTCCTCTCATCCCTCTTGTCCGTGGACACCTCTCCGTCCGCATGCATCTCCTTCAAAGTGCCATACAATAGCATGGACGAAGCATCACGCTTCATGTCGGCTTTGGTTGACTTGTGGCCGCGTGGACGACTTGCACGAGAAGCGGAGCTACCGCAAGGCTGCCCACCATCAAGGTCAATGACCGTGGCATCTTTGGCAGGATTGTTGCCGACCAAGGTCGCCATGTACCCCTCGTACCTCTCCCGGAACTTGGGGGTGCCTTGGAGTTCCTTCCAACAATGAGGGAAGGCAAAGGTCTTCTCTCCATTGTTGACTTTGTAGAATTCCAAAGCTCGCCACACCTAGAGCAAAGCGAGACAACAACGATAAACAGATGTGCAAACATCGGATGAATAAGTTGAGGTTAAGAATCATACCAAGTCCTTGACACCCATGCCACTAACGGGGACCCGCCTCGCGTGATCATACGCCGCCTGGAACTTGTTGCATTCCGTTTGAATTGCTCCCCACCTCTTTTGGAGCGATATTTCGCTGCGGTCGCTCTCAAATGGCTCCTGTCCATATTTGCGATGTTCATGGAAGTATTCATAGATCCGGCGCCGTAATGCGGTCCCCTTCCGCTCGGCACCCGTCAACGCATCTTGCCCGATGGTCAACCATCCATCGACGAGCACCTTGTCCTCCTTCTCCGTGTAGTTCGCGGTTCGTTTGCTTACCCGGCGACCTCGAGCTTGTGCAACCAGCGGCTTGTGTGAGGCCCTCACCGAACAACGGCTCCTCCTCGATGTTTATGCCTGCCGGGACAGGCAGCTTGTGCCCTCATGTGTGTCAATGGGAGGTGGCCGGGGAGCCTCGCCGTGTCGAAGGATATTGCGGTGGTCGTCGGCATTGTCCGCGCGAAAGACGGAGGGGCCTGCACGGTGGACGGTGGATCGCGCGCGCGGCCGACAAATCGTCGAACAAAGTTGCGTGCACCGGACATCGCAGTCTCGCTCCCGTGTTCTTGGGGCCTTTGGAGTTCGCCGGCGCACGGTTCAGGTCAATGGACGAAGGTGACGGCCCCGTCATGGACTTGCCCACCTCCGGTGACCCATCCCGTGACTGGTACGCGTGCCGCCCATGCGCCCCCATTTCGTGCCCAAACGGGGCAGTCGGTGGGGCAGTTGACCTTGGAGGAAGGGGCAGGGTCACGGAGGAGGCCGAG
>NC_061508.1:85515823-85598501 GCF_022539505.1 Lolium rigidum
CTTCCTTGCCGACGGGAACGGAGGAGGAGAGCGATGACGATCGCTTCTCCGGGATGACTTCACCTCCTTCGAGGAGGAGGAGGAGGAGGAGGAGGAGGACGACACCTCCTCCGATGAACCGCCGGCCAAGCGCTTCGCCCCCGGCCGGGAACCTCGGCGACTTCGACGAGCGACGACGACGACGCCGACAAGGAAGACAAGGACAACGAGGGCCCCGCCGGCGGCCGCCGCAGATAGCGCCGACGAGCCCGCCGGGAGTAGCGCCGAGGCGCCGGCGACGACGGCGACGACGAGGGTAGCGACGGCCCATAGATAGGACCCTTAGCATAGGATCAGTAGTAGTAGATGGGGCAATGTATCCCCTGGTACTTCCTTTTGAGAGCAATCAGCTCTTTATGTAAGAAATCCCATTATCAATGAAGAATTTCCCTCAATTTGATTTTGCCGATTTCCTTTATGCTAATTTAGCCAATTTCTCCTCATACTGACTTTGCCGATTGTCCACTTAGCCAATGCTCAATGAGCCGATGGCAACGCATCGGTCCTTCACAATTTATCCTTCAACTCTTCGACTGATGACTTTGAGATCTGGTGGACAATGTGGAAGACCCATGCCTTCAAGAGAGCCCTTAAATTCCTCCCACCAGCTCCAGTGATCCTCTTCTGCAAGAACTCACCATCTTTGAAGAAGGTTATGACGCAGGCCAGCCGATGACACCCCAATCGGCTTCTAAAAACAGAGCATCTACCGTGTCAGCTGCCCCCGAGCCTCGCCAAGGCGAGAATAGCGGTGAGGACGTACGGCTGCAGTACAAATGGACCCGAGCTCGAGCAAACTGAGAAAACCACTACGCAGAGCCAGCCGTACTTGCCACCATCGGCTTCCAAAAAAAGGTCAGCCACTCTGGTCCTAGCCATTCCTACGAGTGTAGCTGAGAAGGTGGCCAACTTGGCCAAGCCGACAGTAGATACACCAGAGCCGATCCCCTTTTCTTCCGTCGAAAGCCGATATTGCAGACGAAACACCAACGGCTTAATGAGCAAAAGGCTGCCTTGTACGCCAACTGATACCTCTGACAGCACTGCTGAACTGGCGACCTTGCGCAAAGGGTTGGAGGTCCTCGAAGAGAAGGTTCGGGCAACAAAATCAGCTCATTGATAGCTGAAGAAGCTCTCATTGCCCACTCCCTCGAAGAAGCAGAAGGCCTCGACACTGAACTGAAGACCGACTTGGTCGAAATCCACGTCTTGAACACGCAGCTGGTAGATCCTGTGTAATTTGTACTAGAGTCGATGGCTGTGCATCGGCTTTGTTTCTTAGCTCTAAAGTCGATGTCCGTGCATCGGCTGTACATCATGAGAAATTTTTTTTACTGGCCGATTTTTCTATCGGCCCCCAATATTTCACTGCACATGTATCGCACATGTTCATCTGATTAGGTGCCCCCCGAGCCGAATATGCCAGGTAACTGCGGATATCGGCTCTGTGGTGAGCCAAGGCACTGTATTTGAACGTCGGCTCCGTTAGGACCAATGGACTTCTTCCAGCTCATCAGCCGACGTAAAACCGCTGCCCATTAGATCGACGTTGAACACAGGCAGAACGTATGGTGAGGATAATTTTGGCCGATTGCTGGAATCGGCCTCCATGTTGATTGAACCGCTCAATGAAGGTTTTGCAATGTTCGTCCATAGATCTTTGGGGCCGATCACAAGGATCGGCCTCGCCACGTTCATCCATAGATTTGTTCTTGCTATACGGTCAGGCCGGTGGATAAGACCAGCCTAACCCCGTCCTTCGTGACGTCGATGCGCTCGCAGTCGTCCAAATTGATGCCTGAGCGTGGCTCTTGGCCTGTCGTCTCCCAAACGTTCATGCCAGCCGTTGAAATCTCGGCTGAGTCATCTGCGTGGACGACCTCTACTTCATCTCCATCCCACTGTATTAAGCATTGGTGCATAGTGGATGGAATGCAACAGTTGGCGTGGATCCAATCTCTCCCTAGCAGGACATCATAGGTGCTCTTGCTATCGACAATAAAGAACGTCGTAGGGATGGTTTTCCTTCCTACGGTCGGATCCACGTTCGTAACACCTTGTGCGTCGGATGCTTGGCCGTTGAAATCGCTCGGTGTCACGTTGGTCTTGATCAGATCCGAGCTAGAGCGTCCCAACCGACGTAGCATGGAGTATGGCATAATGTTGATCGCCGCTCCGGTGTCCACCATCATCTTGTTGACAGGCTGCCCATTGATATAGCCTCGCAAGTACAGGGCCTTCGGTGTCCGTAGCTTCTTTCTCGTGGCTTCTCAAAGATAACCGGCCGTGGGCCGCAATCAAGTTGTGCCACGTGTGCTTCGTCTAATCTCGGAGCACTAAACTCCGTCGGAAGGATGAACACCATGTTTGTGCCAGCCGATGTCTCATCATCGGCTTTCTTTTGTCCGGGGCGCCACTCTTTCCTTTGTGGCCGACCTTCTTCGTCCAGTGGTTCGCTGAATTTTCGCGGCCGATCAGGCCGCGCCTTCCTTAACGTGTGCAGGTATAACCTTTTGGCTTCCTCCAAACCACGTAGTCGCTGAACCCTACGCTTTTGGGAACGGCTGAGTCCATCAGGGCACCACCTTGGCCGGTGGTACTTATCTTCTTCTTCTTCTCCATCATCGTCCTCTAGTTCCTCGAGATCTTCTACCTGAGAGGACTCAGCGTGCTTGTTCCGAGGTGGGAGAGGCCCTAGACGTTTGAACACGGACACGTTAGCTGCATCCTTCTTCTTCTGTCTACATTCGGGCGCTTGCCGATTGTAGGCAATCGGCTCATTCCCGAATCCCAGCAGTGTCTGAAGAAGGGACAGTCCCAGTGCCTATCCACGTCGTCTTGCTCTCTCGACTTTTCCTTGGCGTGGCGCTCATATCTCTCCTCGTCGCGATCATGCCGATGATGTCTCCTGGCGTCCCTAGCCAGACGATCTCTTTCGTCCTCGTTGTTGTATCGTCGGCGTTGGTCGTATTGACTCACATATTTGTTGAGGAGGTGATCAGAGAGAGGTCGCTGATATCGCACATTCCCCACTTCTCCCTCTGTGATGTAGCGCTTGCCATCGTGCCGGAGCCGATCGCGTGGAACGGCTTCCTCTTTGTCGTTGTCATGAGAGCAGCTGCCCTCGTCTCGTCCTTACCGCAGTGGTGCCCGGGTCCTACCATGTTGATGTTGAACGAGAATCCTGGCCGGCACCCTCCGAGGTAAGTGCACTCCACCATGTTAACGGCGGGGAAGGGGTGTGTGTCGACCTTCATGGCGTACCGGCTGAAAATTAGACGCCCTTGTTCTATCGCCATTTGGACCTGCCGTCGCCACACCTCGCAGTCGTTGGTGGCATGGGTGAACGTGTTATGCCACTTGCGTATGGCTTTCCGTTCAGCTCCTGCGCCGTGGGGATCTTGTGGCCTTCGGGTACCTTTAGCCGCTTCTCCTTAAGTAAGAGGTCGAAAATTTGCTCAGCCTTGGTGACGTCGAAGTCAAACCCTCTTGGAGGACCTTGTGGCTTAACCCACTTGCAGGACACGGGGCTTGCCCCCGAGTCCATTCAGCCACTCGCTACCTCTTGATCTCCCCGCAGCCTTCATCTTCGTCTTCCTCAACCAGGACCACCACATGCTTGAATTTATCCTGGTATACATCTGGGTGGCGCTGTTCATATAATGACAGCTTCTGTACCATGTGCGCCAGTGAAGGGTAGTCTGCTTGGGAGGCCACATCCTTGATCGGTGATGCGAGACCCACCACCGCCAACTCGATCGCTTCTTTTTCAGTCACACGAGCCGAATAGCATCGGTTCCTAACGGTTCGAAACGCCGGATGTATTCCGACACTCGTTTCTCCGCGCTTCGTCGTACTTGTGCTAGATCGGCAATGCCGGTCTCGGAAGCCTCCGAGTGATACCGCATGTGGAACCGCTCCTCCAACTCGCTTCCAAGTCCGGATAGAGTCCGGTGGCAGCGATGTGTACCACCCGAAAGCCGATCCTGTGAGGGACTGTGCGAAGAACCTCACACGCAGCTCATCTGATGCTGAGATCGTGCCTAGCTGTGCCAAATATCGGCTCACATGCTCGATTGAGCTGGAACCATCTGATCCACTAAACTTGGAGAATTCAGGGAGCCGATATTTGGGTGGTAGTGGGATCAACTCGTACTCGTTGGGGTACGGCTTGGAATAGCCGATTGCCCTCCTTTTCGGCACCATGCCGAACTGGTCTCTCAAGATTGTATCGATCCGATCCGCGGTGCCGGCCGCAGGACTCGAACTCGAAGATTTGCCGGAGTGGCATACTTAGCCGCCCACGCTTGGTTCTCAAGCTCCGAGCCAACCGCAGGATTTGGGCTCGGAGGTTTATCGGGGTGGCATACTTAGCTAGCCACGTCCGCTTCTCAAGATCCGTTCCCGAGTTCCTCCTCGCTGTTCCGGAAGTCCCCGCTGTTGCGATCCGGTTTGTGAGTGCCCGACTATCGCAGTCCGGCACGTATGTGCACGTGTATCCGTGAGGGATCTCCTTAGGCGCCTCATGCAAGAACTGGTAATCACTAGGGTCACCACCGATCTTGTAGACGACGTATGCTCGGTGAACTCGACACTTCCGGTGCTGCCAACGCGAATGGCAGCGGTGGACGGGACCGGAGTGGCATCTCTCCTTGGTGAGTCCCTAGAGCTGGTCCCGACGGAGAGTACCGATGCCTCATGATTTCCTGGATCACCCGAAGAGCGACACGCTCCAAAGTGTTCACCAGTGCTCTCGAGTGGCGGTGCGGCGAATGAGCTACCATGAAATTAATCTCCCGACGCGAGACCTGGTGCGTTCTTCCGACGGGGCGGACAAGTCCACTCCATTGAGCGCGCCTTCGGTGAGAACCCTTTCCACCCGATGCCGTGTGAGCGGGTTCTCTCGGAAAGAGCCGATGAGGTCGGCTTCGAGGATCGCTTTGACCTCGTCATACTTCTTCTTGAGCTCCTCGGTCGGATCCTCGTACGTGATCGGAGTGCCTTCCGCCATCTCGGATGTAGATGGCGATGCGGTTGATGTCGAAGACCGTCCCACCGGCGTGCCGGAATGTGTTGCGGTCGAAACCCACCGGCGAGCAGCGACGGGCAACACAAGTAGAGCCGGGAGGCTCCCATGATCGCGGGCTGGCCCTCGGTCCCTCGAGCGACGGCCCGCAAAGACTCGAGCACGCACGTCCGATGCCGGTGCAAGGGCGTGCCACCTGACCTATACCTGGTCGGAAGGTGATGGATTTGCCTCGCTTAGTTTCTCGCATGGCATACACGTAAACATTAAATACGAGCCTCGATCGGCTCTCGAGTTGTCCCGTGAATCGGCTCAAAGAGCCGATCCACCCATGATTCGTACGAGGTGTACGATCGCATGGTGGTCCTGCTTGATCAATGTAAAGCTAAAACGACCTACTACAATTTAGGGTTTTCACCACATAATCGGAACATCCTACGCGTGATTGAGCCTGGCGGCCACGCACGGTGATCATAAACCGACCCTAGACAAGGCCTAAAAACCAACATGAAGTTGATCCCCGGAACATCTTGTCTAGGGCTAGCAAACTACACCCTACGTGCCACTGGATCCTTCAACCCGTTTGTAAGGCCTAACTATGCAGATATTAACCTAATCCTTGAATAACAAGGAGCAATCATAACGGATCGGATCTACTAAATAATGATCAAGCGGGGTGCCGCCCTTACACCTAAGATAGGTGTAAGGGCGGCTAGACGTCTAAGGGTTGCACGGACGAAAGCATATGATACGATGAAGCAATGCTAACCCTAACACATCTATGATAACTACGTTGCTCGCCATCAACAAGGCTTCAAGCACGAGCAACGCATGAACAACGAATAAACGTGTATCGCCTAGATCGCAAGATGCGATCTAGGCAGCATGATGCTTACCCGGAAGAAAACCCTCGAGACAAGGGAGTTGGCGATGCGCCTAGATTGGTTTGTGGTGAACGTGATTGTTGTTTATTTCATAAACCCTAGATACATATTTATAGTCCGTAGACTTTCTAACGTGGGAATAATCCCAACCGTGCACGAGCCAAATTTTATCTAACCGACACGTATCCTACTATATTACAGATACACGGGCAAACTAGCCCAAACTTTGTATACAAGGCCGATTCATGTATTTCTTCTATGTATATTCTCCAAGCCCATCTTTAATCGCGGCCCAACTCTGATCCGGTCAAATTCTGGTGATAACAGTGGTGCACCACAGAAAGTTTTCTGTGGCGCATTCCTTCCCGGTGCGCCACCAAAATAAGACTTTCTATGGAGCATGGGTCCATGCGCCACATAATTCTTATTTCTGTGGCAAAGATTCTGTGGCGCACCACCCATGCGCCACAAAATAGTCTTTTTGGTGCGCCACTAATGAGCCTTTTCCTACTAGTGTCCGGAACATGGATAGCAACCTTCCACGCGGCTCTTTCCATGGCTATTTCTTTGGTGATACTCCAGTCCTTTGGATCTCTCTTTACGGACTCCTCCCATGTCAAGTGTGGTCTACCCCGTCCTCTCTTGACATTATCAGCACGCTTTAGCCGTCCACTATGCACTGGAGCTTCTGGAGGCCAGAGCTGAATATGCCCAAACCATCGTAGATGATGTTGGACAAGCTTCTCTGCAATCGGTGCTACCCCAACTCTATCTCGTATATCATCATTCCGGACTCGGTCCTTCCTCGTGTGGCCACACATCCATCTCAACATGCGCATCTCCGCCACACCTAACTATTGAACATGCCGCCTTTTAGTCGGCCAACACTCAGCGCCATACAACATTGCGGGTCGAATCACCGTCCTATAGAACTTGCCTTTTAGCTTTTGTGGCACTCTCTTATTACAAAGAATGCCAGAAGCTTGGCGCCACTTCATCCATCCGGCTTTGATCTGGTCATTCACATCTTCATTAATATCTCCATCCTTGTGCAGGATTGACCCCGAGTATCTAAAGGTGTCCTTCTGAGGCACCACCTGCCTATCCATGTACTCAGTTTTAGTTCTACTAAGTTTAAAACCTTTCGATTCCAGGGTTTGTCTCCAAAGTTCTAACTTTCTATTAACCCCCGTTTGACTATCATCGATTAGGACCACATCATCCGCAAAGAGCATACACCATGGGATATCTCCTGGTATATCCATTTCACCTCATCCATCACCAAATCAAATAGATAAGGGCTCAAAGCTAACCCCTGGTGTAGTCCTATTTTAATCGGGAAGTCATCGGTATCGCCATATCTTGTTCGAACACTTGTCACAACATTATCATACATGTCCTTGATGAGGGTAATGTACTTTGCTGGGACTTTGTGTTTCAAGGCCCACCACACATGACATGTCGCGGTATCTTATCGTAGGCCTTCTCCAAGTCAATGAACACCATATCAGGTCCTTCTTTTACTCCTTGTATCTCTGCATGAGTTGTCGTACCAAGAAGATGGCTTCCATGGTCGACCTCCTAGGCATGAAACCAAACTAATTTTTGGTCACGCTTGTCATTCGTCTTAAACGGTGCTCAATGACTCTCTCCCATAACTTCATTGTATGGCTCATAAGCTTAATTCTACGGTAGTTAGTACAACTCTGAACATCCCCTTTCTTCTTGAAGATTGGTACTAATATACCGCGTCTCCATTCTTCTGGCATCTAGACGTCCCCTAGAGCCAGTTTACCTAAAAAATACGATTCAAAATATGAACCTCAAACAGCCGAAAATTAGGTGTCGTCATCTCTAATAAGTTTAGAGCAGACTCGAAATAGCGTGCATTCTAAATTTGAGCCGGTAGGAAAGAACAACCGGCTCTAGGAACTCCTAAGATAGCCAATATTTCTCGTCGTCAATAGTAGTGCGAGTAGTGGAGACGGCCAATATTTCCGACCGCCTCTAAGAAGACAGAGTCGATGGTTCATAGTGCGTGCACGACCGTGCCACTTCACCTTCATGTGCCACGTAAGAATAAACTTCTCGAAGTGGCTGCGATATATAACCCCCTCGTTCTCATCGTCTCCCATGGTCCCCACTTTCTCCCCCAAATATGGCAAAACTTTCACCTCTCGCCACTCCGCTCCTCTTCAAAACTGTCGCCCATGACCTCTGAATATGAGTACATAGAGCTGTGTTGGTGCTGTTGGAGTTAGTGCCCTAGAGGCAAATAATGAAGAATATTTATTATCGTATCTCATTAGTTCGTAATAGTTTTGTGCCATGCTATACCTGTATCAAGTGGAAACATTGATACACGTGTCATATTGTAAACAAACTGGGTTCCATAGTATGTGTGAGAACACTAGTTCATCGAGGTCAGTGGATGATCGAGATTTCCCGATCATGGACACACACTCGTCATTGAGAATGGAGTTATATCATTAGGTCAATGATATGATGGACTTACCCAACATATAAGTATTGTAACACGATCATGTCAGCAAGTTCAACATTATGATATTTAATATAACATAGAGACTTTATCCTTAGACCATGAGATCATATCTAATCGCTATCACCGGAGGCTTCTCTGATTGCATCAAACGTCATTCCATGACAGGATGATCATAAAGGTGTTCTCGGGTATTCCGAAGGTATAGGCTAAGGCATATGTGTCAAGAACAGGATTTGTTCATCCTTGTGATTTTGAGCGCGACATTGCTTCTCCTTTCTCCATCTCCTCCATTTCCTTTCTCTCTCTTTCTTGGTAGAAGAAGTTGAGAAATCTCCGTCGGGGCTAGCCTTTTGGTGGAAGGGTAAGTATTGGGGCGGTGGGTATCAAGAGGCCGAGAGTTAGTGCCTGACAGCTAAGAGGGGGGAACATTCTGCCGGTTGTTATCGAAGAAATCGGTGACGGAGTGTTCCATGGTGTGCTCAATCTGGTGCAATGGAGTAGGCGGGGGAGGGATGCTCTGAGTACTAAATATAGTGCCTTGTAGATGTTGCATCATAGGGCAAGGTGATGACGATTCAGTCCGATATGCTATCTTTTGGATAGGACTGGCGAGCTGGGCTTCAATTCTTTCCTTTGGGCTAGACTGGGCTTGGGACCAACCTTGTGTGTGACTCTTATTTTGAAAAACTTTATGTGGAGTTGAGTTTTCTTGTGACAACGTATAGGCCAGAGTCTCTGTGTCCATTGCACTGTTTGTGTCTCCAATAGCTGCCATATGTGAACCCGCACACTCCAGTTCCATCATATCAACAACGTAAGGAAGGATATGAGGCTCATCTCGTAGGGTCACCTGCAGGATACTATCATCTCCTCCTTGTTGACCTGCAATGCCACTAGGCTCTGAAGATTTGTGTACGTGTATCCCTTGCATGGCTTGTTCCTTAGTATGACTGACAACAAGGCTATCTTTGAGCGGCACATGCACCGTTTCTTTGTCAAGATGAACATGATTCGCCATGACTGAAACACTTTGCTCTTTAATGAGTAATGGCCCTCCTCTGCTTTTTCCCATCTGCAGTAATATTGCCGTAGTAGCTGTTTCATTGAGCCTTCCTTCTATATCTTCCTTAGTGGTGAACGATCCGTTGAAGTCGCTAGTCCGATTACTCGAAATCTACTAAAAACGGGATTGCTTTTCGTTTCATCTCTTGCAGCTTCAAGTGGCACCTTCATTTGATCTATAATCCATTGTCCATACCTTTGGAAAGGCACTTGTTCTGGATCACGGTCATGCTGAAGCCTATCAGTGATTATACTCTGTCTCAATTGACAAATCCCAATAATATGAAACATGACACCACAAAACAAATAGATTCTGCCCACTTTTTTATAATGCAAGAATATGGTTCGATCCTCTCCCGGTGCAAAGTTAAGCTTAATTCTATCAAACACTAGATTGCACACTTTGTGTCTTACTGACGAGGCATTAACTCGTCAATGCCTACGTATTGTAGACTTAGGTTTCGTAATAAGTAGAGGGCAAGTAGTTCTCGAAGATTCAGCCAAACAAAGGTGCTCAACTCAAGATTATGGTGGCTAGGGTTACAATGGTTTCGATCCCCTCTTTCTCCCTCGACTTCTCCTTTATATAGGAGGCGAAGCCGAGGTTTTCCGTGTCATACAAATTACAAACTATTCGAGCCATGTTGGACCTTTCCTATATTGATACAAGTTCCCTATTACAACTCTACTTTCCTAACACAAAGATCTTCAACCTTCTGGGCCTCCAAAGTTCCGAGTCCATGGGCTTCATACTTTCTTACAGACCCAGGGTACTTATTCGACATGCCTGTTAGGCATACCTATGTCACTTACCACTCCCCAAATATAATCTGGGTGTGAGAAGATCATATTTTCCCGGAGCTGATGAAATTCTGAAGGAGTTCCTACTATTTTTTAGAATATCTTCAAGCACCTTTAGAGATCTGTTCTTCCTAGGGATACCATAAGCTCTCACTGTAACATAAATGTACTGAAACTTATACTTTGGCCTACCAATATGCTCTATGGATAGATGCTGCTCTTTTTCATATCCCGCACCTTCCAAATCAGCAAGTTCAAGAAGCAAAGTGTCTAGCCCAACTAACCAAGGCTGTCTCTTGAAAACCCACATCATAGATTGAAAGGAACTGGAACTTGCCTTGAAGACATACTGATGTACCTGGACAATGTTGCAATAGTTTGATCGCCATGCCCTCTTCATTTGTTGTCGGACTGTTGTGAGGGAGATATTTCTTGGCGTCCCTTCGGTTGCTGCTACTTTCAGGAAGAGAGCAAGCTGACCTTCATCACTCTGCTGATCTTGCTCTGCATCTGCCTTGGATATTGACATCACCTGCATATTCAGTGCCAACTACGGAACTTCTGGAGCTTGAATAACTGGTGGGTTGTGAGGAGTTGATGAGCTTCCTTCTTGCCTGATTGGATATAAGGGAGGCGATTCCATGGATCCAACCGACTTGTTGCTTTCCCACTGAAGCCATAGAAATTTTGCTTCCCCAAACTACTTCAAGAGAACATGGCTCGGATATGGGGGTGGTGATTGGTGGAGATCTGGGATTGGTGGTCTGGATGGAGGTGACATAGATCTAAGCGGTGGATTCATGGTGAGACCGAGTGGATTGAGGACAGCTAGTAGAGGTAGAGGGTGGGAGAGGAAAACGTCATCACGCCAGTCGCCACTATGGGACTCTCCGCCTTCGACCCACTACCTATCGTATGCTTTTTCAAAGTCTATTTTGAGAAGAACACCATCAAGTTTTTTGTGATGCAACTCGTGAATTGTTTCATGAAGAATAACTACTCCTTCCAATATGTGCCGACCAGGCATGAAGGCGGTCTGGGTGGGCCAAATTACTTTATGAGCTATGCTTGTTGCACTATTTGTCCCTACTTTTGTGAACATCTTGAAACCCACATTGAGTAGACATATAGGCCTATATTGTTGAATTTGAATCGCATTTTCCTTTTTCAGGAGCAGGATTATGGTGCCATAGTTGAGCTGAAAAAGAGGTAGTTCTCCTCGATGAAACATGACAAATATATTCATGAGATCCTCTTTAATAACTTCCCAACAAGATTGATAGAACTCAGCTGGGAACCCGTCTGGTCCGGAGCCTTGTTCTTTTCCATTTGCATAATGGCCTCATATACTTCTTTCTCTCTAAACCAGCCGTAAGGATTGAATTTTCTTCATGCGAATTTTTGGGTATGTCATGAATATGTGATTCTATCATAGAGAAATTATTTCTAGTCGATGAGCCAAATAATTTCTTATAATAACAAGAACAGTCAGTCCATTTCGTCCAAGGAGCGCAACAAAGATAAGTGAAAGTAGAAGAAGATTATTTCACGCATGGGCCTACCTGAGGAAGAGTGATGGTCCGTTCCTTATCCAAGTCTCAGCCCAGCCCAAACCCAAACTCGTGTTTGCCTCGAATTGCTTCGCGCGAGATAAAGTTGCAGCCACGTAGGATCGTACATGTATCGGACAAAAAATATTGTAAGTATAATAGGACTCATGGTAATATAGCTAGTTATACTATCATAGTATGAGTAACATGCACCTACATATAATGCCACATAGATATTAAGATGGCATGGCATGCTAAATTTTTTTCTACATGACATCGCATGCTATTAAATGACATGGATACGACTTGTGTGGGCAAAAAGCAGACAAGGTCGGCCCTATGCTAACGGTACCTTCGCCCCGGCCGTTCATCCCGTGATCGGACGGTCAGGGGAGCAAAATCTTGGAAGGACTAAGTTAGAAGCCCCAGATAACTCCAGGCACCTCCCTGCAAAAAAGCACCCACGATCAGGATTCAGGAGAAGCTTCTCCTCGCTTCTTTCCTTCTCCACCAAGCAGCCTCGCAACGAACTCGCCACGAAATCGCCGCCCACCGCCTCCCCGAACCCAAACCCCCAGCGCCGCCGCCGCCGCCCCCACCCCCACCGCAGGCTATACCCGCCGCGCCACCTCTTATACGGTATCCGGACACCACCCACCTCCCGCCGGCGGACGATGGGGACTGGCGCGGAGCCGGCCAAGGGGCTGCTGCCCTACCTGCAGCGCGCCGACGAGCTGCAGAAGCACGAGCCCCTCGTCGCATACTACTGTGAGTCCTCATCGTCCACACCACGCCCCGCCCCGCCCCGCCTCTTCCTGGCCGCTGATCGCTGCTAGGGTTTGCGTGGCCTGAGATTTCCAATTCGATTTGAAACAGGTCGGCTGTATGCGATGGAGAAGGGGCTGGTGATCCCGCCCAAGGACCGCACCAAGATGACCAACTCCATCCTCGTCTCACTCATCAACCAGCTCGAGAAGGTTCCTCCTCGTACACCTCTCCCCCTTCCCCTTTTGCTAACCTCAATTACGTTTAGATCTGTCACGTTTGTGGCGATTAGGGTTTGTGGATTAGAACCACTTGTATGCTAGCAACCAGTCACGCCACTGCTTGTGACAAGCTCGATTAAGAGTACTAGTATGGTGATTATATCCCTTGTGCTACCGTCTGACTGAAATCTTAATATAGAGTCTATCAAGTCCCATGAGTCCATCTGAATCCTAGGAACCATGAAACCAAGGGCCATGTAAAGATTGGACAAATTGGTATTGCGTGCTGATCTTCCGTTGGAGCATAATTGCTGTGGGCCAGGATCACTATAACTAATACTGTCTTATCCATCGCCTTAATGCCATTTTGATGCCACCCACTGGATTACACTTGTTGCGGTAGTGCTCCAAGATTGGATTGATTTGGGCTTGTTATTTCAACGGGTTGCTGTACCATCACTTGCATGGGAACCTAGTTTCTTTTTTGGATGGGTTGAAGGTGTGGCAACTGCGCATCTAGGTTTCAGAAACTGTAGATACCCGTTATTTATATGCATGGTTTTAAGGCGTCCACCTTAGGACGCATAGGCGCCTTGGAAATTTTGCCCGCTTCAGGCGCTTAGGCGTCAGAGTTGGGGTAGAACGCCTTGGGGCGCCTTACCGCCATTAAAAACCATGTTTATAAATACCCTTAATCTCATTTAGTATGGTCTAGTAAGTTTCTTTCCCGTAGATTTATAGTCCTGATTAAGTTTCTCCATTCTCCAGGATAAGAAATCTTTGACCTTGGGGCCTGATGACCATCTTCATTTAGAGGGGTTTGCGTCGAGTGTCTTTGCAAAAGCAGATAAACAGGATCGTGCTGGACGCGCTGACATGTATTATTCTGAACCTTTCTCACTACCTCCGATCCATTGTAAGTGTGGTGGTTTTAGTTCATTTTTAGTCAAACTTGAACTAAAATCATGACACTTATTATGGATCGGAGGGAGGATTATTCTTCAATCTATTTATAGTCTCGCTAACACACTTCAAATGAATCTGCACATTCCGCAGAAACACTGCAAAAACCTTCTATGCAGCCAGCATCTTTTTTGAGATTCTCAGTCAGTTTGGTGAGGTTCAACCTGATGTAAGTGTAATATGCTCAGATCTACATTTATGAAAATTAATTATGTAAACCTAATATGTCAGCGACTATAAGTTTGCCATGTAATGTTCTTGACCTATGTCAAATTCTATGTATGTATTTACACTATAATTGTCCTTATCAGCTTGAGCAGAAGCAGAAATATGCAATCTGGAAAGCTGCTGAGATAAGGAAAGCTCTCAAAGAAGGTCGCAAGCCTGAAGCTGGCCCTCCTGGTGGGGACAAAGATGAAGCACCTGACAGCACCACTACATATGCCCATGTAACTTTCTTAGCTCTGTCGATCATCCTGATGCTGAGCAACATGTTCTATGTAACTGCCTTGAGGACTGTTGGAGATGCTCTTATGTTAACTTAGGCTATCAGCATTTGCTTGTACCTTTTCATAATGCTGCATTGTTTTGTTGAATTTAAGTGCATATCTGAAGCCTGGAAGAATAATACTCCCTCCGATCCATGATAAGTGTCGCTGATTTAGTACAACTTTGTACTAAATCAGCAATTATTATGCACTTCAATTCAACAAAATAATGCAGCATTATGAAAAGGCATGCACTTTAGTACAAAGTTGTACTAAATCAGCGACACTTATCATGGATTGGAGGGGCTATCAGCATTTGCTTGTACCTTTTCATAATGCTGCATTGTTCTGTTGAACTAAAGTGCATACCTGAAGCATTGAAGAATAATACTCCCTTCGATCCATAATAAGTATCGCGACACCTATCATGGATCGGAGGGAGTAGCAGTTATGCCAGAGTCAGCTGTGCAGATTTGGCATTTACTCATTGACAGTTGTTTTTGTCTATTGTTGATCAGGATATTGGGCGAAGCCAGTCTTTCGGCAGCAGCCAGAATGGGAATGGGGCACCATCTCAACCTGTTGACAAGGTAATTTGGCAAACCTGTAATATCTTTTTTATTTGTTTTTGTTGTCTTAAGGAAGCTCTAGTTTTGTGAATGTTATTATCTTTCTGTGCACAGGATTTCAGCAGAAGGGATAGCTTTTCCCCTGTCCAGCCAGGAAATGTACCTTCTCGACAAGGTACAGAGAAGTTCAATGACCATGTCTCTCCCCAAGCACATTTCTCACCACCACCACCACCTCCAGCGTCCGAGTTCTCATCTCCACAGTCCCAGTTCTCACCTCCACCACCTTCATCTTATTCCTCCCCTTCGTACCAAGGAGCAGATTACCCTCCTCCTGATGCACACACACCACACCCCAACTATTCCTCGGCATCGTACCCAACCACGGACTACCCAGCCAACGAAGTCCACAAACCACCATCCAATTATTCCCCACCCCCATACACAAGAACTGACCACCCTTCCGATGACAATTACAACCCCCAGAGCAACGACAAGCCAGACATCTCAGCTTACCCCCACACATACCAGCAGCCACCCTACACGGTCGAACCCCAGCACACCTCCCAGAACTACTATGCCACAGAAACCCCGCCCGCTCCTTACAACTACCCAAACTTCCAGTCCTACCCGAGCTTCCACGAGACCACGCTGCCCTCCGTCACAACCCACCAGCCTCCGTTTCATCCCGCAAATGATGGTGCGACTGCTCCATCATACTCTCCTTCCGCATCAAATCATCCTGCACCGATGCAGTACCAGCCCAGTGCTGAGGCTACGCATCATCAGGTCAGCCCTGCCGTTGCTGCTGCTGCACCGCCAGCTAGCCAGTATATGTATGACAGCAGCTACCAGCCAGCGGTTGAGAAGATTGCGGAGGCCCACAAGGCGGCGAGGTTTGCGGTTGGAGCTCTTGCATTTGATGATGTGTCTATTGCTGTGGAGCACCTGAAGCGTGCTCTGGATCTCCTCACAAACCCTTCTGCTGAAACTCATTAGCTGTCTGTTCCTCAAAGGAAACATACTCTGTAAATACACCATAGTGTAAGTATGAGCACATGGAGGTGTTTGGCTGATCGAGCATACATACAAGATCGCTGGTTGTGGGGATGAAAGGTTTTTTCCTAGTATGCTATAACTGGCTTCTTGTGCCACCTTGAATTATTTGTTGTTGGAGTATTGTGATAAGGCCATATTGGCCATTGTTTCAATCGCACATCCTCGAGTGGTGATGTGTTGTGAACTCTTTATACAGGTTGCTTTTCACCCAAGGCCTGTTTTCGTGTGTATCCGTTTTCTGTTTGATTACAATACCATTTTTAAAGTATTGGAGATTACTGTTATGCGAGGTTTGCATTTCCTGTTGTATAGAAGTCAAGGGGTCAAGCCAGCAGCAAAATCAGCATTGGTACACACAGCTTCTGTTTAACTTTGCGCAAGTGTCCGCAGCGCCCAATTCGAAGTACACTACAGAGACACCGATGAACTGATGTTCCATACTAGCTGCATTGCACATGCCAAAACGTCTCTCTGACCAATTGCCATATGCTGGATCTGGGGCATGGTTCTGTCACGGCGGCGCATCAGGAAACCTCATCACAAGCCTCGTCCATCCTTTATACTCCCTCCGTCCTATGAAACTTGTCTCAATTTTATCAAAATTTAGATGTATCTAGATGCTAAATAGTGTTTAGGTGCATCCAAATTTAGACAAAGTTGAGACAAGTTTCATGAAATTGAGGGAATACATACAATCGGGAAGATGGCCGACATATTGTGATTCATAACGAAGTGGCATGGTTTTGCCACGGCGGCGCATTAGGGAACCTTATCACAGCTTCGTTCATCCTTTTCTACATACAATCGAGAAGATGGCGAGAGGGGACATTCCGCAACTAGTTGCGGGTGCAACCCATTTTTTTGTGAGACTTCCAAGTTTCCAAAAAATGTAAACTAATTTTTTTTGTCATACATTATGTTGTATTTGTGTATCTGTGAGGTTTCATCTCAAAATATGATAATATGTGACCTGTGTAAAACTGTCAGGAACTGTCGAGTGTCGACTATCGACACCGGCAAAACTGTCGCGGATTCATCATACTAAAACCTGCAAAATAATTGAAAACAAAATCATCCTAACTTATTGAATGGAAAATAATAAACATGCAGTTCTGAACAAGAATACGGGCCAATACTGAAAACCATGATCTCCGTACTTCCGACTCAAAATATGCACTGATGGGAACGAGGCAAAGTAGGATATGGCGTATTTACAAGCTTCCAATGTTTTTTCCAAAGAGAAATACAGCATGATAGACAATTATACCATTTAAAAAACGGAAATAGATTTGGTGCACGACACTAGTGATCTCCTTATTCAAAAAAATTGAAAATAATATTTCTAAGTTTCGAAAAAATTCTGAAAAAAATCATAATGTAGCCGAATGCATCCCACAAACGAGCAAGGTTCAATTAGAAAGAATGTGTAGTTTGGGCTACATAAAAATAACAAAAGTGTAGATCTAAGCATAGTGATTTCAAATCTCAAAAAAAAGACAGATTTTATCATTTTTGTGTAGCTCAGAATAGGGATATATCAGTAGTTACATTTAAAAAATCATAATTTTTTAAAACCTTTAAATATAGTTTTTTGAATTTTCTAATATGCCAAGAGGGCTGGTGCTCGGGAGCCAAGATTATTTTTCGTTAAAAAGCACATAACTTTATTCTCCAATTAGATGAGCTATAGCAAATTAGAGTGATGTATAAGGATAAATAAACCAAATCCAACCGTTTACAAATGTGGCCTGGCTTAATAATTCGTCTCTCAGATGCCGCTCAACCCCCAGTCCTCTGTTTTGTAATGCATAGTTCACTTGTTATTTGTGTGACATGTTCTAATCATCAAAGTCGCAGGAACTTTTGCCAAGTGCTACACAAAGTTACAGGATAAATAGTCGTGGCTACATTATCGATATTACCAATGGCCTGGTCAGGCAGGCAAGTTAATGCAAGATAACACACCGAAGGATCAGAAACGAACCTGACAAAGAGAACTGGATGCAGCCTACCACCTGATTTCAGGGCATCACCAACTTCAAGCGCTCTGCAAAGCTACAACACTGTCAGAGTAGCCTTTGGCGCAACCGTTGATCTTGTAACCTTACCATGTTTTGGAGGCAGAGGTCTGCCCTTACTACATGCTAGGCACGCTGGACAATACCACTGCATCAGGCAGCCCTTCATTCTTATAACGCTGAACACACATTAAGTGCAAACCCCTCTCACAAGCATCACAGACAAGCAAAGTCTAAACATCGTTGATAAATGTCGTTGATGGCACTGTCCAGCTAGGGCGATTGGCAGGTTGATGCAGAACTTGTTGAACATTTTTCGCTATTGCGTCGATTGGAGAAGCAGGGTTTCTGTTCAGCAGGTGCTGCTCCTGGTTGTGGAACTTTATGTCAGATAACAGTGTTCATCGTGAAAGTTTGAATCGAGGGTGCCTGCTTTTCCTGAGGTTTTCCTCCACTAGAACCCTGAATGTACTTTGAGTGGACTTGGTAGCGGTAACATGAGGTAATGTATTTGCCCGGCCAGTAGTTGCTGCAGAAAATGTGATATAGACAAAGTTACTGACTATGTGAAACTAGGATAAAATGAGCTACTAAACAATAAGCAAGAATGGTCTTAATTAGCAATAGAAAGAGGAAGGAAGTCGAACCACACCGTATGGCTGAATCGGATGAGCTGCTTTGCCAACCTCATCGAATACATATAGGCTTGACAATACTCTGAAGATGTTGCAGTACGTACTACTGCAGGGAGGCATCTTGTGTACTCCCTTGGTTTCATAATTTGAACTAAAAAACCACAACATGAATTATGGAACGTCATATGGTTTGCACTGTGTTAGTAGGCGACGGTTCACCAGAAGTGGTATCAGGTCTCTTGGCCTTGTATTCTCAATATATACATTACATTACATCTCGTATAATGTGCCGTCAGTTTTCCTGTTGAAGCATTTTAGTAGGACATGAACTTTCGATTTTAATTTCACCATGTTCTTAGGTGAAATTGAACTCATTCCTTCGAATATCCTATGGGATTCTATGTGTTCGAAAATTTCTGAATATAAATCTAGCCAAACAATAATGAATTTATGTACAGATCAATACATAGTCTAATCTTACTGGACAAAAAAAAAGAACAAAAAGCTAGCTAGTAACGGAATTCCAAAGCTAACTGCCGCTGGACTTCTGGTAGGCGGCGGCGAAGACAGGGTTGCAGACATCCTCCAGCTCCTTGAGCTTCTCCACGTAGTCGTCCTTCTCAGCGTCCAAATTGGCGTTGTCGATCCACTCACTGACCTCCCTTGCCGCCTCCTCCACCCTCTCTTTATCGCTGCCGTCCATCCTCCGTCCCATCTCGCCGTCGACCGTCGTCCGGACATCGTACACGTACGCCTCCAGCTTGTTCCTCGCGTCCACCTTCTCCATCACCTTCTTGTCCTGCTCAGCGAACTCCTCCGCCTCTCGCACCATGCGGTCGATCTCCTCCGGGCTGATGCGGCGGTCGGCAGCGCTGACGATCTCGATCTTCTCCGACCTGCCGGTGCCCTTGTCCGCCGCCCGCACGTGGAGGATGCCGTTGACGTCCACCTCGAAGGTCACCTCGATCTGCGCCGTGCCCCTTGGCGCCGGCGCGATCCCGGTGAGGTCGAACTTGCCGAGCAGCCGGTTGTTTTTCGTCATGCTCCGCTCGCCCTCGAACACCATGACCGTCACCGTCGTCTGTCTGTCCTTGTAGGTGGTGAACATCTGCGTCCTCTTCGTCGGCACCGGCGAGTTCCGTGGTACCACGCTCGCCATCACGCCGCCGGCCGTCTCAATGCCGAGCGTCAGCGGCGTCACGTCGAGCACCAACAAGCCGCCGTTGTCGCCGACCACGATGCTCCCCTGCACGGCGGCGCCGTAGGCCACGGCCTCGTCGGGGTTGACACCCTTGTGGGGCTCCTTGCCGTCGAAGTAGTCTTTCAGGAGCTGCTGGATCTTGGGGATCCTGGTGCTGCCGCCGACGAGCACGACCTCGTCGATGTCGGCCTTGGAGAGCCCGGCGTCCGCCATGGCCTTCTTGACGGGTGCCATGGTCTTGCGAAAGAGGTCGGCGTTGAGCTCCTCGAACCTGGCCCTGGTGAGTGGCTCCGACAGGTCGACGCCGTTGACCAGCGACTCGATCTCGACTCGGACCTGGTGTTGGTTGCTGAGCGCCCGCTTAGCGCGCTCGCACTCGCGGCGGAGCTTGCCGAGCGCGCGGGCGTCGCCGGAGACGTCGACGCCGTGCTTCCGCTTCACGAGCTTGATGAAGTGGTCCATGACGCGCTGGTCGAAGTCCTCGCCTCCGAGGTGTGTGTCGCCGTTGGTGGCAAGGACCTCGAAGACCCCGCCGTCGAGCGCGAGCACGCTGACGTCGAAGGTGCCGCCGCCGAGGTCGAAGACGAGCACGGTCTTTTCCTTCTTCTCATCCACCTTGTCGAGGCCATAGGCGAGGGCGGCGGCGGTGGGCTCGTTGATGAGGCGGACGACGTTGAGCCCCGCGATGGCACCGGCGTCCTTGGTGGCCTGGCGCTGGGCATCGTTGAAATAGGCCGGGATGGTGATCACGGCGTCTCGCACCTTCTCGCCGAGGTACGCCTCCGCCGTCTCCTTCATCCGCGTCAGCACCATGGCGCTGACCTCCTCCGGGCTAAACAGCCTCACGTCGCCGTCCTTCACCTCCACTTCCGCGTGCGGCTTCCCGTTCTTTTCGACGACCTTGTACGGCAGAAGCTTCATGTCCCTCTGCACCTCCGCGTCAGCGAACTGGCGGCCGATGAGGCGCTTGGCGTCGTAGACGGTGCGGAGCGGGTTGGCGGCGGCCTGGTTCTTTGCAGCCTCGCCGATGAGCCTCTCGCCGGTGTCGGTGAAAGCAACCCAGGACGGCGTGATCCGGTTCCCCTGGTCGTTGGCGATGATCTCGACGTGGCCGTTTCGGTACACGCCCACGCACGAGTACGTCGTGCCCAGGTCGATGCCGATCACTGGTCCGCCGGAGCCCTTCGTCGCCGTCGACGCCTGCGCCGCTCCAGCAGAGGGAATCGCCGTGGCCGCGACGAGCAGCAACGCGAGCAACATACTCCGAACAGCAGCGACGAGCGAGCCATGTCGCCGGCGATCGCGAGCCATGGCGCCGGTGATCGCGAGCCCGCTCGATCGATCTAGGTAGCTGAAGTAGGAGTACATAGCAGGAGGAGGTGGAGGCGCTGCTATTTATGGCGGCAGAACGTACCGAGCGCGACGGCGGGCGTCACGTGGTCGAATCGGAGGTGGTCTCCGACGCTGTCTGCTCCTCGGGATCGTGGCAACACCCGGGCGGGGCGATCTGCGAGTGTTTGTGACGTGTTGGCGGGAACCAGGCTACCACTGTGATTGTTCGACCCGTTTCCAAAAAGAATCCCACTCCAAATTTCGTTGGCCGACAAGGTTTAGAACTGGATACCACAGTTGTTTCGAACCTCACCAAATTTCCCGCAATTTTAAATTTTATCGCCGAATTTTATTTACGTCTAAATTTCGTAGGATTCTTTAATTTTGTTTGGCTTTGAATCCAGACTGAAATTTCGAAGCGCGACAGGGAGGACCCGGAAGCACCTGCATGATCATCTGAATATTGCTTCAAGATCCAACTTTATGTCCTCATGTTCTCACGAAAATAGCTAATGGAACCCGGGTACGGGCGAGGATGAAAAGAAACCCAATCAGACAGCACCACGTGTGTGACACCATACGTATTTCCTTTAGTACTCCCTCCGTCCCAGTTCGCAAGGCAAAGTTTTCAAATATCTTGGCCCAAGGTGAATTCTCATTGGCTCTAAATTTGCACGTTAAAACATGCAAAAACTTTGTCTTTCACATGCATGGAGTACTAGTGCGCGGTGGTTTCGCATGCATGGAGTACTAGTGCGTGGTGGGAGATGAAAAGAGGAGTGTTTGCATGCAAAAATGAATTAGTTTACTCCCACATTAAATGCAAAATGTGCCTAGGAGGTGAGGGATTTTGGGACAAATATTTTTTGGGAATTTGCCTTGCGAACTGGGACGGAGGGAGTATCTATCTCGTATTGGCAACTGTCTAACAAACTGGTTTACATTAACTCCTCCTCCCCTTCCTCTCCACCTCGTCCATCTCCGTTCCCCAAAATCATCTCCAGGCCGACAACGCCTCCTTCAAGCAGGAGAGCTCCATCGCCGAACCCCACCGGATCTCATCCTCCTCAACACTTGGGAACCCGTGGTCGCCGGCATCCTCCTCCCTGGCCCTCGGCAGGCGCCATCCTTGCGCGGCCAAGGGAGCCCTCACCAGATCCCGTTCGCCTCCATGGGCGGAGCCCGAGCTCACCGGAGTACCAGGAGCACGGGGGTGGACCAAGGCGCGGCGTCTGGGAAACGCCATGATCTCCCTGCAGATGCTCACCGCCCCCCTCCCCCCAACACCTGCTCCCGCCCCGAGCCCTCGAGCTCCAGCGCGCGGTGATGCCTTTGGATCTCTCTTGTTGGTTTTTCCCTTCACATGATGGTTCTCTCTTGGTGGTTTAGTCTTGCGCCGCGGCCTGTTTCGTCGCTTTTGCAGATTTCGACATTCTAATTTCGCCTTGGTTCCTGCTCCAGAAGGATGTTGTTTTCTTGTTCCATGGAAATTGGATATCTGAACGTGCTCTGTTCTCGAATGCTCTCTGAAATTAAGATCGAACTTAGCAGGAAACAGACGAGGTTTAAGTTAGTTAGTTTGTAGGTTCGATGTGCAGGTTGAAATGGTCCGGCTGATTCAAATTCTCGCAGCAACGGAAATGTAAATGGCAGTGTCACAGACCTCAGTTCTTTCTTTACTAGGACAGCCTAGCTACTGCGTGCGTCAGTATCGGTTTATTGTTGTTTATGGAATCAATTTGACCCTTTTGCGTTTTTCATTCAGGAGAATGCCGGCCTTTCTCTAAGTTTATGTGTTAAATCATCACGCTTTCAAGTTATTAATTGTTCCTCTTATGTTTTGAAACCAGATCCTGCCTTTGGATGCTTGAACTGTCTGAAAACACTGTCAAATGTTTGTGGAAGGATGCTGCTGATCAGGGTGTACTTGTGAGAAATTTTGAGAACAGAATCAGGGTGAGGCCCCTCCCTGTGCGTTTTTTTTTTTGGTTTGGATCATGTGATTATCAAATCGGTGCAGCAGGGATTCATCTCACCTTTTGTGCTAATGTAAAAAGTAATCGATGGCTTGCAAGTTTTAATCCTGAGCATTTTCAGTTCCTCCATCGCTCAGCACAAACTTGATTTGTAAACAGATGTCTCAAATATCAATGGTGTATGATATCATTTGTTGATATAATTTATGATTTAATAATTTTTACAATCTGCATCATTGATTGGAAATTTTGTGTTTATATATTTGTGTTCCATGACGGATCTTCCACATCTGCACCCCCAGTTTGTTGATTTTGACTATTTCCCATCAATGATTAATTGGGAGAACTATCAATGGCTATTTCCACATTTTAAAAATAATGTTTCAAAAATATTTTACAATAGAAAACCATTAGTACAAAATGTCCATTTTGGTAATATTCTACTAGCTAAAAGTTAATCTTACAAATCCAAATTGCTTCCAAATGGAGTAATCAGTAGGAAAATTTTGTTTTTCGAGTTCCTCTGATGGAAAAATATCCATTCCTATCATGCTAATTGTTACGTAGTTATGTAAGTAAGGCTTAATTTTCTGCTGCTGCATTCGGTAGCAATAAATGACCTGTGTGTGCAGAGTAGTAATGATTGTGCACCTTGTACCGCATGCATGGACGCCACGGTATGTACAAGCATCCGTATATATCTTAACAAATCATAGGGAAAATCGTATAAGATAATTGCTATATTAGGTGCTAATCGCCGCGCATGCATGTGTGGACGCGATATCGACCTCGCGCGTTGCCAGGTCCCAAACGTCCGGGTCGCATGTTCTCAGCACTAAATTTGCAGACATAATGGTTTTTTTCTAAGGCGTAGAAATGGATTTGTTCGTGCAAAAGGTATTACAAAATCATCAAGAAACGCAGGAATTTTCAGCACCTCAATCCTCCAGAACTAGATTCTTCCATTAAAAAGTTGATTACAATATTCCCTACAGTAGGGTGCAAAAAAATGATGTTAAATCACGTGAGTGTTGTTTCTAGTGCAATGCTGAACCAGAAGAACCTCTAATTTGCATGGTGGTTGCTAAACATTTCATCTAAACAAGGTGCATAAATAGTTTATTTATAAATTACATTGGCCTCTCTACTGAACCGCTGGACTAACCCTCTCTGTGAAAGAATCTTCTACAGCATGGTGCCGGCCCCATCTCCTAGTACTTCGATTTCGTAACTCATTTCGACGTGAGATCACCAAGAATAGATCCTCAAGGGGCACAAGCTTGTTTAACACTATACCTTTTACAATTTAACAGCCGAGAGCGAGGGCCACGCCGTGGAAGCGAGGGCGATGCTCGGTGCCCGCCCCTTGGTCGTAGACGAGAACTCATGGACCTTTCAAGTTGTCGGGTGGTCACCATCACGGGCGTCCACTGCGTCATAATACAAAGAGCTGACGTCAATTTTTCTCCAACCCTATTCCTTTTACCGCGAAGGAAAATTGTAGACACCAAGAATCGGGCTAGAAAAAGTAGTAGAACGTTGACGTCCACTAGTAGAAAAAGGGCCTTTAGTCCCGGTTCACAACGGGCTTTAGTCCCGGTTGTGCAACCGGACTAAAGTCGTCGATAAAGCGCCCCTTTAGTCCCGGTTGCTTATGAATCGGGACTAAAGGTCCGTCCGCGCGGGTTCTGTGCGCCGGGGCGAAAATATCTAAGTTTTTCAAAAAAAAAATACATTTTTTCCACTCCAATTTTTTTTTTCTATTTTTCAGAATTTCTATTATTTCAGTTATTTGCATAGTTTAGTCTCTATCTCTAACTACACTTATCTCTAGTCAAATTACTTTACTCGCGATCAAACTTCCCGCTCGGTCACCCATCCTCCCGCACTAGCACGCTTAACTTCTGAGTTCCATCCCATCCCGCATCCAATTGCTTCGCGCGCATGTATGTGATAGTAGTATCATATCAATCCTATTAACATATGTTGGTCGATGTCACATTTTCTTTATTGTTTGAATTTCAAATAATTCTTTTAATAAACAAAAGTAATGATGTAATAATAATCTTGAATAAATAAATAAATATTAACTTTTTAATTTGTATTATTTTTTATTATTCTTAATTTTTTAATTTTTTTGGCAAACCTAAAAATTTGAAAATCTAAAAGGGTAAAAGTAATAGTAATCTTTATGCATGATACAATTATTAATTTTAATTTTTTTTAAAAAATAAAAAATAATAAAATCCAGAATTTATAGCAAAAACTAAAATCTTCCTGCTTTCGTATTTTCATTTGGAATTTTGAGAATCTAAAATTTGGCTAACCGGGTAAACCCCAGTGAATTCGGATGTAACTTTTTCCAAGGATTTTTTTGATATATTATACATTTTTTTTTCGACGTCGTATGCAAAAGTTATTGCGATTTTACCATTTTTTAAAACTTTTTTGCAACAAAAGTGAAAATTCAAATTTGTTAATTTTCCCTAATACAAGAATCTGAAAACATTTTATTTTTTTAGATGGTGCTAAAAAAGGCGATCCACGGGGGGGGGGGGGGGGTGGAGGTGCGTGGGGAGCCAAAAACCATAAAAAACCTTTAATCCCGGTTGGGGACACCAACCGGGACTAAAGGGTACCCTTTAGTCCCGGTTGGTGTCCTTAAAGGTTCCTGCCCTGGCCGCACCCCACCGTAGCTCTTCAGTCCCGGTTGCCCGAGCATTAGTCTCGGTTCACCAGCAGAACCGGGACTAAAGACCCCATTAATCCCGGATCAAAGTATTTGGGGACTAATGGGGTAGGATGGAAGGTCTTTTTTCTACTAGTGGTCGTGTGTGTATGCACATGAGCGAGTGGAAGAGAGAATGGGAGGGATACATATTTCTGTGTGAGATTATTATCAGGGAGAAATGGAATGCTCACAACACCTCTATCCCAAGGTCCGACATGGGTTAGTCATTTGTGCATAGTGGTTCATTATTTTATTTGTGGTATTCCGATATCCCATGAGAAGAGTAAAGGCGTGTTTTGCCTCTCTTATTCAATGTTTCATTGACAGTTTAGATTTAACAGCGATTACAATGGTTGGGAGACAATTTACGTGGGCAAACATTCTTCCAGAGCATACTTACGAGAAATTAGATCGAGTATTGATGGACTTAAATTGGGAACAAAAATTCCCTCCGGCCTTTGTACCAGTTCTACCTCGGATTTAGGCTTTGTCAGATCATGCTCCTATTTTATTAACCACTGGGACACGATCTCCTCATCATAGACGTCCGTCAAATTTGAACTAGGATAGCTGCATCGGGTTGGTTTCTTAGATACATTTAAGTTTATATTGGAGAAGCTTGTTGCCGGGGTCACCCAATCTAAAGGTGGAATAATAAATTATGCTCTAGGCGAAGATACCTTGGTGAGTGGCACGCCACATGACTGGGCAGCTCAAACAAGAGAAACTCAGCCTATCATCAAACATTGATGATCTAGAGATAATCGCTGAAGTACGACTGCTGACGACGCGAGAAATTGAACTTAAAAGTCAATACAATGCAAAATTAGTTGGTCTACTAGGCGAGGAGGAACTCACATGATACCAAAGATCTAAGGCTCAGTTCCTGCTGGAAAGAGATTCAAATACGAGATACTTCATAGGGTCACCAATGGTAGACACGACAAGAAACTCATTCATTCTCTTGATCAGGAAGAGGGCACGATTGGAGGCCATGAACACCTGAAGTCGTGTTTTATGTCATATTACAAAGGATTGTTTGGCGCCCCGGAGGAATCAGATGTATCCTTGGACGAATCCAGGATTGATGATATCCCCCAAGTGTCTCGAGAAGAAAATGCTATTCTGACCTCCCCTTATTCTGAAGAGGAGATAAGGAAGATTGTTTTTCAGATGGAATACAACAAGGTGTCAGGTCCCGATGGTTTTCCGACTAAGTTCTATCAGGACTTCTAGGACATAATTAAAGGAGATTTAGTGGAGTTCTTTGCCGAACTTCATGTTGGGCAACTTGATCTGTTTCGTATCAACTTTGGAGAGATTATCTTACTACCAAAAGTTAATGATGTGGAGCGGATTCAACAATACTGACCAATATGTCTTCTTACTGTTTGCTTTAAAATTTTCACCAAGGTATATACTATTAGACTAAATTCGGTGGATGATCATGTGGTGTGCCCTACTTAGACTGCTTTCATGCAAGGTCGATATATCCTAGATGGAGTTGTCACTTTGAATGAAACAGTCCATGAGATGCATCGCAAAAAGTTGAATGGGGTGATCCTCAAAATCAAATTTGAAAAATCCTATGATAAATCCAAGTGGTCTTTTCTCCAACAAACTCTCAGAATGAAAGGATTTTCTAGATGAGTGGCGCGCTTTGATTAATAACTTTGTTTTTAGTGGAAGTGTTACCATTAAGGTAAATGACGGCGTTAGTAGATAATTTTAGATAAAAACAGGGTTGAGTCAAGGCGATCTCCTATCTCCAATGGTATTTAATATTGTTGCGGATATGCTGGCTATTTTAATTGAGCGTGCTAAAGTTGATGACCAGATTGAAGGAGTAGTACCCATTTGGTTGATGGGGGCTGTCTATTCTTCAGTATGTCGATGACACAATTCTATTTATGGATCATGACTCGGAATGAACTGCTACAATTCACAGAAGGTGATAGAAACATCTCTGCCCTCTATGACGTTCAGGCGTGATCTTATTGGTTCCTGGTTAGCTTCTTGTAATGAACTGCTACAAATGTTAGCTTCAGTCCAGTTGATACAAGGGGTTGATGAATTTTGTTGGGGACTAACCAAGAATGGTGTATTCTCGGTAGATTCCATGTATAAAGCTTCAATCGAACCCATTCAACCGGTGTACAACAATAAATCCATTTGGAAGATGAAGATACCTTTGAAAACCAAGGTTTTTGCATGGTACCTTCGTCGGGATGTTATTCTTACTGAAGATAACTTTGCAAAATGCAACTGGCAAGGTTTTACGAAATGTGTTTTATGTCACGAAGAGGAGACAATAAAATACCTTTTCTTCATGTGTTAGTTCGCTAGGTCTATATGGTCAATCATTCAGATAGGTTCTACCTTATACCCTCCTCGAAGCATTGCAAATATTTTTGGTAATTGGCTAATTGGAGTGGATTCTAGGTTTAAAACTCATATCAGAGTGGGAGCGATTGTTGTTTGATACGTGCATTTTACATCATCAATATAGTGACTTATGTGATTTGTTTTGAATGATATTTTCCATAATCTATAATTATATATGGGGCTTTCCTACAAAGTACCTTTCATTGGTATTTCATTTCTAGGAGGCAGAAAACCTACTTTTTCGTATTTTGCTGTTTCAGGGACCTTCTGGACGCATAAAAATCAAAGGAAAAATACATGATTAGTTTTTCATCAAAAGAAGAATCGTGGGCCACAGGAGCACTAGAGGGGAGCCACGAGGCCCGAAAGAGGTCAGGTGGCGTGCTGCCCTCAACTGGACGCACCACCTAGGACCGTTTCATCCTCGAGCGTCGTCTCGGTCCCTTCTCTTTACATATGGCTCCGTATCACCAAAAACCTAAGCCATATTTTTTCCAAGATTTACAGGGGCGTCAACGGAGGTGAAAGTCCTCTCCTCCTCCGGGAGAGGGCAAATCCTGCAGCATCGGAGCCTGCAGTGAGGGGGAAATCGACGCCATCGTCACCACCACACCTCCTTGGCGTCGGGGGAGGCCTCTCCATCAACATATCCATGAACACCATCATCATCACCATCTCCATCTCCAAGATCCACCTCGTCCCCCTCATATATAGTTTGTGATTGATTGAACCCCGGATATTGTTTAAGTGACATTTGCATGTTTGTGATTGGCAACTTGTGTTTATTTAGTGGAGATATTATATTTTTAGATTGTGTTGTAATCCATATGCCCCTGATCCATATCATGTTTTTCACTTATGAGTAGATCCCCATGTCCCTGAGGGCATAGGCCAAAAGATGAATTGGCTATGATTTCCATATAATATGCAATGGGTATTTGGTCAAGTTTTTTTTAATCTTTTATGTTGTTCTATTACGGTTTTATGCGAAGTTAGAATGCATATTACTTCACCTATATGGGCTCATAGGGCTAAACTTTGATGTAATGATGATGGTTGGAAGGGACGGAATGACAAAAACCGTTTTCCAATACTTTTAGTTGCATTAGAGGGATTTATGTCGGGAACCAATGAACTAAATGATATGGTGGAACATTTATGTCTTACTGATTCCTATACTTGCTCATGAAAATGGTTCTAGGACCCATCACAAGGGGTGTATTTTCTCATATCTATGGCTGCACCTAATTTAGGCTCTGCCTAAGGAATGAAACTTGACAAGGTATTCACCATGTTATGTAGAAATCTAAATGCTAAGTAAATCCATGCCGCCCTCGGGAATGATTGTCACATATAAGTTCACACACACACTTGAGATTTTCCTCTTGTTGCATAGAGGATTGGGCTTTCTCTCATTAAGGGCATTTACTAGTTGCTATTTATTTTCAGTACTTTATTTTATTGCAAACTACAACCCAAAACACCAAAACCACTGCACCATTTTATTGTTTATTTGTCAAACTTACTAATCAATACCTTCAGCTCCTCGTGAGTTGGACAACCTTTCCTATTGAAAAGTACTACAATTGATCTCCTGCACTTGAGAGCCATCAAGACACTTTTCTAGCACCGTTGCCGTGGAGCGTCCTGCTATTTGTAAGTTGTTTGGTAAGAAAACTCGAAAGCTGTTTTTACTATTTACTATTTGTTTTATCATGGCTTTCTTAGGACGTGAGGATATGAAACCAACTCTATATTAATATGTTCATGATGTTAATAACAAGGTTGGAAAACCTCCTGAACAAAAAGTATTAGCGCATCAAATCCCTGTTGGTATTGCCAAAAAGGCTATGAAACTAACTTTTGCAGGGGATGGAAGCCAAACTGCTATGGGGTATTTACAAGCCATTGAAGATCTATGTTCTCTACCTAAACTTGATGGTATTCCTCATGATGAAGTGAAAAGGAAGTTTATATTTTTTCTTTCTGGTCATGCTTGCATATGGTTTAGATCTCTGCATGATAAATATCGCCTTGATTGGGAATATATGAGGAAGGCTTTCTATCTCAAGTATTATACTCCTAAAGAAGCTTATGATGATCGTTGTCATATTTATAACTTTTGGCCTCATGTTGTAAAAAATATTTCTCAAGCTTGGGGGAGATTGAATGAACTCATTCGTAAGAATCCTTGTCATGGTTTCACTAATAGAACTAAAAAAATAAACAAGGGAATTATTGGATACCATTTCTAAAAATACTAATGCTTGGGATCTTGATAAAGGCAACGAACCCCTCTTTGAATATGATTATGCATGTGTAGAGAATTTCTCTACTACTGTATTGTTTAAAGAGCTAAGTAACAGGTTTGGCCTTGATCCTCATGTTTTAGTAGAAGTTACTAAATCTTTCCCTAACCATATCTTAATGTCCCTAAAAAGGATTTGATGTTTATGTTGAGCCACTTAAATGCAGTTTATTCCTAAAGTTGTGAAACAGGTTAATCAAGTATCATCTGTCAAAATTGAAGAATATGTTGAAACTCCCCCATACCCAAGCAGAGTGAAGGAAAATTTACTCACTATTATTGCAAAAGGAGTGTTAGAAGATGTAATGAACCATATGAACAAATTGAAGTTCAGCATCAAATTTCGGCCATCAAAGAACTGAATGAAGAAACTCCTTGTGATGTTTATTTAATGATGTGAAGATTCTACCAAGGTAATTCAAGGTAACACCACCCAAGTTGGTAAACCTATTATATCATGTGCTAAACTTCATGCTATCATGGTCTATGTGATATTGAAGCAAGCGGATGAAGCCTGGTGACCGGGTGTATACGTGAGCACGCATCCATTGGTTGACACGTGTCACATCTAGCAATCCACTGTTATCATCATTGTTGGGTTAGCAAACCACATCAGCATTAACAACACTTCCAAATCACGTAGGACCCACCTTTTTGAATTCAAATAGTGGACCAGATGCACTTTCAAATCACGTAGGACCCATGCCAAGTACGCTTAGTGATTGATAAGACAACGTCAAGGCAACATATCCAATAATTGACGAGAACCGGATCTCAATGCAGATCGTGTGGCATCTAGAGGGTGCTCACGTATACACCTAGTCACCAAATCCCCTATCTTGAAGCAAGTATAAGTGTGATATCACATTCTCTATATCTTTAAATCAGGCCTGACATTGATCCCATACACATGGAAGAGACATGTATAAATATCCAACTTGCTAATAAAAAGTATATTTGTCCTCTAGGTATGGTTAGAGATGTTGAAGTATTAGTAGGAAAGATCAAATAGCCCGCATATTTTATTGTACTTGGTTGTTCCCAAGACTCCTTTTGTCCTACCATATTTTGGTAGACCATTCTTACATACGATGGGTTCTGAAATTAGTTTACCAAAAGATAAGATATTCATTAAATTTGCTGGTGAAAGACTAGAATTAAACTTTTCAAAATTTACTGGTAAGCATTAAAAAAAGAAAAATTTACCAAAGATATAGTGGAAACTCTTGCTTTTGTGGCAGTCGCTTCATCGGACGCGATGGAACGATATGCATTTAATCAGGAGGAGCCATTTAGTGATGAAGAGAAAGAAGCATTAGAAAAAAATACTATCTCAGCAACCACCACAACTACGGTTACATATTCCACATGATGATCTAATAGAACTACCCCACCAAAAGAGGATCCTAGTTTTGAACTTAAACATTTGACTAGAGATATGAAATATGCATTCCTTGATGAAAAGAGAATATATCCTGTTATTATTTCTGCTAACCTTTCAGCTGAAGAAGAAACAAAGTTATTTGCAGTATTGCGAGCTTATAGGCAAGCTATTGGCTATTCACTTGATGACTTGAAAGGTATAAGCTCCGCTTTATGTATGCATAAAATTAACTTGGAAGAAGATGCAAAGCCTGATGTTGATTATCAACGCCGTCTTCATCCAAAAATGAAAGAAGTGGTAAGGAAATAGGTAGCTAAACTCATTGAGGCAGGTATTATCTATCCCATGGCTGATAGTAAATGCCTAAGTCTTGTTCATTGTGTGCCTAAAAAGGGTAGAATCCCTATGGTTTCAAATGATGAAAATGAATTTGTAGCCGAACGTACTATTACTGATTATAGAATATGCATTAATTTCAGGAAGCTAAACAAAGCTACTCGTAAAGATCATTATGATTTGATATTTATTGATCAAATGCTAAAAAGATTATTTAAACACTCACACTTTTGTTATCTAGATGGTGGTTTCTCCCAGATTCCGGTGCACAAAGATGATCAGAAAAAGACAACTTTCACCTGTCCTTTGGTACTTTTGCTTATAGGAGAATGATATACGGTTTATGCAATGCTCCCGCTAGTTTTCAAAATGCTATATTTGCTGATTATATTGAGAAAATTATGAAACTATTCATGAATGTTTTTTTCGTGTATGGTACCTCTTTCAATAATTGTTTGCTCAATCTTAGAAAGTTTTGGAGCCGGTGTGAGAACCAACATTTAGTCCTAAACTGGGGAAAGTGTCATTTCATGGTGACAGAAGGTGTTGTTTTTAAACACATAGTTTCAGGAAGAGGCATTGAAATGGACCACGCATACCCACGAGATATCAAAAGTATAAGAAATTTTCTTGGACATGTAGCAGATATCGAAAGTATAAGAAATTTTCAATGTTCAGCATACAGGCTCCCATCTTACATCAGACAGCTGAGGATCGATGGAACCATAGCATTCCCTGCGCCATCTACTTCTTAGGATCCATAATGCGCGCCATCTACTTCTTAGGATCCATAATGCGCGCTATCTACTTCTTAGGATTCATAATGCTTAAACAAAAGTGAACACATGATATACAGACAAGTTTCAAACCATAATGCAGCTAGCTTATGCACATGAGACGAGCACACACCAGATACAAATACCACTTCATTTTTCCAGGGAACCAGGAGCATAAAAAGGAATCATATAAAACAGCAGAAAATAAATATGTACAAATTAATGAGAATTATCTTTGTTTCTGTTTTGACAGAGAGGACTATGGACAATAATGTACACATATGTGCAGACACCCCCAGCCCAGGGCCTAGCTTGCAGCCCTGAAGAGAGGGTTACATGCTCCGTACAATCCCACGGACGGTTATCACAAAACCGGCAAACTCGCCAGGCTACTCGCATTGGCGAAGGCGATATCGGAACAGAGCGTCAACTGCGGGGTAGAGGTAATCACGTAGACGTCTTTCAGAGTGAAGCCATGGACCACAGGCAAGATGAATCCATGCCCGAGCCGCGAGTTCAGGTATGGCATGCACGCAGTGTTCAGGAAAACCCGTATCACTCCCTGCAAATGAAACATTCGTGAGGAAATAAAATCAGAAACCAGAAGTCCACTAGGAGAGTAATTCAGCTCTGCAATAATAATACTGATAAGAAAACAGACAAAATAAATGTGCATAAAGACGGTGGAATACCTGAATCAAAGACATATGGAAATTTCCGATATTACTCCACTTCAAGGACAGGGAGAAATCATTTAACTCAACCCTACCGTATACTTTATTTCCTGATGCCTCCACAACTCCTGAGGCGCTTACGACCTGCAACGTTCCAGTTGTTAGAATCCTACTTGGAAATATGACTCTACAATTTGAAATTACAAAAGAAAATATGCTGAAGTTAAGATACTGTTAAAATTGCAAGTAATGATGGCTACAGACTTCCTAAGATTTCTTATTTCCATTCTTGGAGCAATGGAGCAACAAGAGCACATCGTAAGTGAAGTCCAGAATTTGAGGTTTTCTCACCACAGATATGCATGCAACTGGAATTGTCTCCGTGCCATGTAAAACATCAATTATCATGTCCGCGTTAATGGTAGCACCAATATTTTCAGATGTAATCCACATTATTGGGGATGAAGCCATCGAAATGTTCAGGACCATGTCATCATTTGGATAGCTCCAATATAAGCGTGGAATGATAAATTTCCAGCCAGCTGTATTCAGTAGAGATTGATCAGAAACTTTGTCGACAACCCAATGCATGGAACCCGCCTGAAGAAAGAAAAGGGGATAATGTAAAACCCACAAGGTCAAACATTCTTGACGTATTATTGAAAACGTTTGATTACCTTGTAGTAAACATCTAATGCTGAATTGAACACGGTTTCATCGAGTGAAAGCACAAGCATATTTGATGCTCCACCACAAGATAATGAAAGCTGAGGATGCTTCTGCAAATTGCTAGTCTTTGCAACCGCAGAAGTGAACAACCCGTTGATATCAAACTCAATGGAGGAATTTCCGTATTGTGGATCGTTCATGAAAGTCATGTTCAGAGCAGTGATGTTGTCCAGACTGACACTCCTAGGGAGACCTTGAAGAAACGAGTCCAGTTTTGAAGTGCTGCCAATGATATTTTCCGGTACTACCTTCTCAACCGCAGCTCTAATATCATCCTCAAAAGCATTTATTAACCTTCAAAAAGAAGGCCAATAGGAAAAAAATGTTAAAATAGGAGGCTTTAGCCTATTGACATGTCTAAGTATATAGAGAAGACAAAAATTGACAAATTAGAAAAAAAAATCATATGTCAATATCTGTAAATGCGACTGATCAAAGGCATGTATGACATTCCATTTGTTTTCAAGTCTCAGAAGATGCACAAAGTTCAATTAAATAAAGTTTTACTTGACATGTCTCAAATGTTTTTGTCCCAGTCTCTCTAAATTATGCATGTTTTACACCACGAGAGATATCCTCAAACGCTCAGAAACGCTCAGAAACAATTTTTTCCGAAGAGATACAGAAGGAGGGCATACCCTTGATAAAACCAAGATGCTCCACCATCCAGAGATATCTCCAAGTCCTTCACATAACAGCCACACTGCGAGACGTTCAGAGCCAAACTTCCATTGTAATTTTTGATTTCCATGGTTATCCCAACTTCCATTCCTTGAACCTTACACACACAAAAGATTCATGAGCTGCTTCTTCTCAGTAGCAGAATAGATAAACATCATCAAAAAGATAGTAGAAAGTAACCTAGTATCAGTTGGCCTAGGAAGTTTGCACCATGCAAAAAAAGCAATATCATCATAAGCCATATCTAGAGCATTTCGCAAACTTTATAAAGGTTAATTTGAATAATATGAAACATTAGCCACAACTTGACTGAAGGTTAATCTGAGATTTCAAGACCATAATGCTGATGACATTTATTAGACTTATTTGCCGAACATAAATCAAACCATAAAAAAACTGTCAGTAAAATGGGTAGTGTTTTGTCAGACGGGATGATTTAGTATTCAAATATTTCATCATGCTAATAAGAAATGTATAGAATTCACACTACTCTTCAAGAAATTCAAGGAATAAAGAAATGCATAAAGCGACCAGCAACAAGACAGATGGTAAGAGCATCTCTAGCAGATACCGCATCCCGCCGAAACCTGTAAAATAACCGTGAGTTTGCGGGATCGGACCGAAAAATCGTCATGCGCAAATACAAAAAAAATGGTCGGCACGGAATTTGTTTTGCAGCTCTCCGCATATTTGAGCCCGAGTATTCCATATCCTCGGTTCCGCAGACGAAATTTGCCGCTTTCCACATATTGAAGAAAAAGACCCGCGCTTGAACATTCAGCTTGCTTCCGCTAGGAAGCCTCGCGCCGCCACCGCCACCAACTGCCCTAAATCTACGCCGCTCCGGCCACGCCGCGCCACCGAGGAGCAGATCCACCGCCAACACCTTTGTTCACCTGTCGTCGGAGCTGAGGCGCCCGTCCTATTTCACCCGTGAGCGCCGCCTACCGCCGCCGCCATGGATTCCAACTGTAGCTCCATGGGAGGAGGTGAGAGGCTCAGAACCGCGTGTTCATGCCGTTTGCGGCCGTATCCGTGCTACCCTCCCGCGCTCTGTTACGTAGCCTGCCGTTCAAGTTGCCACCGCTCCAAGGTATTTGGGATGGGATTATGCCTCTTTCTTAGATTTTTGTCTAGATTTAGCAATGAATCTTCACGGGTAGCAATGAATCTTCGCTGGCAGCTGTTTGGCCTCTAGTCTCTTTGTTTCCTCATTTCATTTCCAATTCGTGCAACGTTTGTTTGCAACTATTATTTTCCCCATATTGGACCATTCATTTATTTGATTTGAACCATTATTGTAAATTGGGATGTTGGTGTACTGTGTGATATTGAAACAATAATTGATTTTATTAACATTGCAATAAATTGAGGTTTAATTTCATCTATAGTCAGAAATATTACATAAACAACAAAACATTTGCGGTTCCGCGCGAATTGGCAAAATAGATACCGCATACGCAAAACAGTAAAGAGCAGTCTTTTTTTTATGGTACTAGTTGCAGGAACTGTTCTGCCACGACACTTCTCACACTGCAAAATGGTGCTGCGGTTTACCGCATCCGTGTTTTGCGGTTCGGCGGGATGCGTTATCTGCTAGAGATGCTCTAAGTCAGTACTGGTATCCAGCTTGTACTCGCTGTACCATTGAGTATCATCAGCATTGAGTATAATTCCTACACTAGTTCCCCCCTAACAACAGCTGGTCAAGTAATAATTGTTGAAAGTCTGATGCTGCATTGTTTTACCTCATTAAGCCATGATTGTTTGGTGCCTACTTAAAGAGTAACTTGGTACGTGATTAATATGCAATTCACATGATGATTCCAAACTAAATCTAGCCGAGGAGCTCACATGTACAGATTACACAGCCTTCCTTGTAGTTCAAGCCGGCCAAAAAAAAAAAAAACCAGAGAAACAATTAGTCGATTACCAGGATGGATGCGGTGCCGCTGTCGGAGATCTGTAGGGGCCCGAAGTACCAGGAGTCGTAGGAGTAGCTCCAGGCCATGCTGATGTTGGCGCTGACCCCGGAGGCGACGACGAGCAGGCCGGAGTCGCCCGGGCGGAGCGCCGAGTCATCCCCGACGTCGAGGTGGAAGAGCGTGATGTTTGAGACGGCGGCGCGCACGCCACCGAGGAAGGGCACGCGCATGGACTTTTCCGCCCCCGGCAGGCGGAGCGGGGTGAGGGACCGCGCCGCCTCCCCGATCAGCACGTCCTTGGCGAAGGCCAGCCCGCTGGAGCCGATCACCGCGGAGATGTGGGACTCGTGGGCGGCGGCGGGGGAGGGGGCGAGGAGGAGGACGAGGAGGAGGAGTGGGAGGAGGTGGTGATGGGTGGCCATGGCTGGTGGGGTGGAGGAGGGGAGGGGAGGCGGGCGACGGAAGGAAGAAGCAGACGAAGGCAGGTAGCGCCGCTGCGCAGGCAGTCTGGTAAAGTCGCGCTTTTTTTTTTATTCGGACACAAATCCAAATCGACAAAAAAACAAAAAAAAATGTGAATACTGAAAATTCATTTTGGTACTACGGGTGTGTTTGGTTGGTACCCACACTAGCCCTACCAAATATTTAGCAAGAGTTGGCTGCCAAAATTTTGGTCAAGAAATTCTTTGCCCACGATTTGACCAATTATTTGGCAAGAATCTGTGAGAGAAAACACTGAACATGCATTGACAGCCAAAATTTTGGTTACAAACCAAACAGTGACCAAAACTTGATAAGCAACCAATTTTTTGGCGAGGCTAGTTGGGAAACCAAACCAAACACACCCTACAAGAGCATCTCCAACAGTTGCCTAAATTTTGGGCGCTCCATCCGCGGTTCGCGCGTAAGGCCATATTCTTCTCCGGCAGAAGCTTTAAATTTTGGAGCTGTAAAATTGCGTAATTGTTTCTGCGCGCGATTTGTACAGCGCGCTCTTTCCGGTACGGTATATATAGTGCACAACATAGCGCTTTTGTAGCGCGCTCCACTTTACAGCGTTGGAGCATCAATTTGCGCCTCTCTCGCGCTAAACTAGTCCACTTTTTCTATGAATACAACGCCTGTTGAAGATGCTTAATATAGGGAAAATATATGTTGATATTTTCAGGTTATATTGGATTTTCCTAACGTTCTCTGTTTTGTGGAGGCTATATTAGATTTTCCAAATGTTCTCTATTTTCGGAACGTTATTCTGGATATGTCTCTTTAGTGCTATGAGATTTTAATCTTAGCTAAGCTCCAAGCAGAACGATAGTGCAGGTTTGTTGTTTTCTGATTTCGTGTTGATACTTGCACTCAATGTTGGGAAAACTCGGTTTCAATGATTAAAGGCAAGTCGGCTGATTGATTGACTAATTAATCAGTTCATCAATACGTTAATCGGTCAATAAATAAGTTAATCTGTGGATCGGCAGATTTTTTAGTGCTTGCACTCTTTAGATGCTTATCAAAGTTTTGTTACAAGGGATTGATCAAAGGAAAATAAAAACATCACGCATATTTCGCCCACAGACGTTTAGGAGCAGATTTCGTAAAACTGGCCGAACCCGTAAACTAGGTTGATCCGTAATCTTTTTTACAGGTACTGAGAACACACGCAAGCGATCCTTGTAATCAACATCGTCGACAATGACGACGATAAGTAGGCAGCCATGACATGATTAGCTAGGGCTATTTTCTTTTCTTTTCTTTTTTACTTATTTTCGGTACTATGTGCATGGTTTATTATAAATGTAAAATATTTTTGGCAAAGAATGCATCGAGCCGGCCCAAACTAAACAGATGTATCAAGGCTAATTCGCATCTACGGGGACGCGGTCCATGCGTCGGCTGAACCAAAATCGACTAGCTGTGTCGGTCCGCGGACACGGAAATTATTATATTTTTACCTTATATCTGTTTACGTCTGGGTGCCTCAAGCCACCGAACGTATATTATTTTTGCAACAATTTTTTCATTCAACTAAAAACATAATTTACATAGGAAAAAAAAGGGGAAAACACGAATGAACAAGGCTCTTAGACTACTTGTCGCCCCTCGGAGCGGTTGACACCCCGGACCAGTTGTTGCCTCTCTCCCTCCCTCCTCCGCCGCCTGCCGCTCCATCCGCCGCTCGATCGCTAGAGCTCGGTGGGCCGCCGCGTCCTCAAGTAGCCGATGCCGCAACGCCTCGTTTGCGTCATCCTCGGCCTTCTTCGGCGTCTCGAAGGACGCGACTAAGGCCCTATGCTCTGCCGCCTTGTCCTCCGGGTTAGGCCCGCTCCAGTCAAAGTCGTCGTCGTCCGACTCCTCCTGTGTGGCCACCGCCTCCCTGCGGTGTTGTTGCTACTCGTTGAACATCGGGTGGGCCGCTCGCTCCTCCTCTGCCTCCTGCTCCGTGCCAGCCATGAACTTCATGTTCATGGCCACGTCGATAACGTCGTCGTCGCTATCCTTGTTCTCGTTGTCGTACTCCTCGGTGTCGGAGTTGTCGGTCGGGGGAGGTGGAGTCGGGGGTGGAGATAGAGGTGGAGGCGGAGCAGCATGGCAGACGTCGATGTTGCTCATCATGGAAAGGTTGGTGTCTACGGTGGAGGTTGTGCGGCAGCTAGGGTTGAGGAGGGGATGAGGCAACCGAGTGCGCGTCCCTCTTTATATACGCCGGAGGAAGTCGAGGGCGCGACACGCTTGGCAACGGTATTAATTTTCTTGGCAGAGGGGACAGCGGTCACGTGGTACGCGAGACGTTGTCATTAACGTGGCGCAGACTGCTAAAACCATTGCTCGTTGGTAGTACTAGCGTGTTTGAGAAGACACATCGATCTAGACCACTGTCAGGCAGGCCCGTGGCGGCGCGACCGCACAGCGTCAGCCGAGATGAATAGTCCAATCAGTATGCGTTGGTTGCTGAGCTAGGTTCAGACGGCATTTTTCGAAGGCGTGGTGGCAAATGGTCGGGAGCCTTTAGAACGAACGTGCTGCATAATTTTGTGAGTACCGACAAAACCGTACTAGCGCGGTCAGCGGCCGAACCAAATCCCGGCATTTGGCACGGTTCCATCCGGCAGCGGCGGCGGCGGAGCCAGCCCTGTCGGCCAATGGCGCTGCAACGGGAGAGGCGGCTCTACAGCTTTCTGGGCCTGCTCCTCCTCCTGGCCGTTCTCTACCTCAACTGGTTCCCCGGCCGCGACCCCGCCGCCAAGCTGAAGCTGCCGGTGCCGTGGCTGCAGCCGCGGATGTCATTCGCCGGCCGCGACGGCACCCACTTCGTGGATGCCGCCACGGGCGCGCCGCTCTACTTCAACGGCTGGAACTCCTACTGGCTGCTCTCCTCCCGCAACCCCGCGCTCGTGTCGGAGATGCTGCGTCGGGGGCGACGCATGGGCCTCGCCGTCTGCCGCACCTGGGCCTTCGCCGACGGTGGCCCCGGCGCGCTCCAGATCTCCCCCGGGCGCTTCAGCGAGGCCGTCTTCCAGGTCCACGCAGATCTCTCCCCTAGTCTAGTCCCCTTATCTAATTGCATTACTTAGAGCCACTGCCACTGACAAACGCATCGTATTGATTCCACAACACACTGATGTAATCCAATTGTAGGGGTTGTATGCCGCGTCATTTTTTGGATAGCAGGTTGCATCGTGCTATGCTCTATGCTTCCTTAGTCCAAATCCATAATTCAGTACTGCATGCCACAGTACAACTTCACACTAAGACCGTTGGCATGTACGGAGTAGTGCAATCTACTCCGTATTTGGCACCTCCTAATACTTGCTGGCTCTGCCCAACCTGAGCAATGCCACATACCGTGCAGTCCTCTGACAAGAAGCATAGGCTCACGGTTCTGAATTTTGAGCGTCCTGTATCTTTTCTGGGGTATAAACTGGCGTCAAACTTTTCATGATTACTAGCATATTGCACGTGCTTCGCTATTGAACCACAATAAATATATATTAAAAATTATTTTGGGTATGACTTTTTGAAACTATACTAAAAAAGGGTTCAGTGCCCCCTTTGTTCTGTAGATAGGGTTTGAGTGTTACTTTTAAGAGCTATTTTTGCTGGAGATGACCAATTGTCAACTGTGTGGTGTTCCACTTTTTTTCTATCTTCACATGAAATTTCTACATTCTGTTCCTTGGCCTAATAAGTTGTCAGTTTGCTTTTAGTGGCTGTTTGCAGCCCCAAAGTGTATCCTCTATGAACAGGCAGACATTTTTAGAATCACTTTTAAGATGTCAGTACATCAGCTAATAGGGTTAAAATAGCGTATGTACACAATGTTCCTCATGTGAATATTAATATGAGTTTTGTTCACTCCAGGAATTGGATTATGTGATATATGAAGCCCGGAGAAACCATATCAGGCTGATTCTTTGCCTTGTCAACAACCTGAATAACTTTGGAGGGAAGGCCCAGTATGTTAAGTGGGCACAAGCAGCTGGAGCTAACATGACAAATTCAACTGATTCCTTTTTCTATCACCCTATCATTAAGGGGTACTACAGGGATTACGTGAAGGTATTCGATTAAATCAAAACAAATTATCTTTGTGTATTGTAGCACCTCATATTTACCACTCTTTTTTTTCCTTAGCTGTCCCCAAAACTCACCATGTGCACGTAACAAGTTCTAGAGAAGACTTAATGATAAAGTACCATGCAATATACCCTTTTCCTTGTGGAATGAAATGTTGTTTCTAAATGGATTCTTGTGAGGCTCATGACAGTTATCGTGAGATAGAGGGATTATTAGTTTTGTATCCATTGCAATCCTGTGGAGTGCTGCACTAACATAGTAGAACATTAATTTTGATATTCACACGTTACTTGTGACGACGCCATCAGCAACGACATAGTGGGTTCGATCTGTAGCCATTTATTTATAATAATTTAAAAACATATTTAAAGTTTTTAAAAAATTTGACAAAATCTTGGATGTGGCCAATGATGTATATCCAGGATTTTTTTTCGGAATTTTTAAAACTTTAAAATATGATTTTCGAATTTTCAAAGAAGGGCTACATCTAGCTCGGTCTCCATTTGTCCATTCTTGTTCGATCTGTTTTGTACACATACCATGGTTTTCACTGGATAAGTGTAGATTATCTCGGAAGGCAAATGGATACTTGATAGAATGTGTGTTATTTTTATATTAGAAATTTTGGCTTTTCCATGACACAGATGTATCTAATATGGTCATATACTCAAGATTTCAGTATCTTTGTCCTCTATTGAGACTCTAATCCACCTGGTATAAATAAGAAATGCAGCTATGTTTGCAAAAGCCCTATAAAGAAACATGTTATTCTCCAATATTTGGCCGAAATTTGACGATTTCATCGCCATTGCCATATAATGTATTACCAACAGGCAATATTAACCAGAAGGAACTCTTACAGTGGAATCAGATACTGTGATGAACCTGCTATATTTGCGTGGGAGCTCATGAATGAGCCTAGGTGTGTCTCCAACTCATCAGCTCCTCATGTCCAGGTAAAGTGGTATCTATTTTCACTTTCAGGAACACATAAATCTTTCTAAGAGATAGCACTCAGCACTTGGACCCAATATTCCTTGGCAGGCTTGGATAAAAGAGATGGCAGCATACGTCAAGAGTCTGGACACTAATCATCTCGTTGCAGTTGGAATTGAAGGGTTTTATGGCACTGGAATGGTTGAGAGGCTGGGTTTTAATCCTGGGGACTGGGCATCTTCACTCTGCTCAGACTTCATACAGAACTCCGCAGTCAAGCATATTGATTTTGCATCGGTTCATGCTTACCCTGACAGCTGGTATGTATCTTTCCCTATCTTTGTACAAACGTGTCATGAATTTATATGCCATTGACGCATCTTTTTGTTGCCAGGCTACCAAAGGCAAGCATGGAAGATAAAATCAGATATCTTTCCAGCTGGGTCGACTCTCACCTTAATGATAGCGAACACATCTTGAAAAAACCTGTCCTGTTCTCGGAAGTCGGCTACATGCAGCAGCATGTGGATTCTAACAGCACAGCTGATAGAGATGTTCTTCTAAAAGTTGTGTACGACAAAATCTACAATTCAGCAAGGAAGCTGCAGGCGGGCGGTGGTGCTCTCATTTGGCAGCTGATGGTCGAAGGACGCATATGTACCGCGACAATTTCTCCCTGGTGGCTCGGGACCATCCCTCGACTTATAAGTTGATAATGGAGCATTCTTGCCGATTGCAGATGTTGTACAAGAAAGAGGGAGACCCTGGCTGGCAATGTTCTGTGCCGCCCTAGGGATTGTGTTGCCCCGCCCTAGGGATTGTGCTGTCGTGCATACTGAGAAACCTGATCCATCAACCCAAACTTGCTGAAAGTATTATCTTGGAGATGATTGATTAGAAAGGAATAGCCGACTGGTAGGATATGTATAGGGTATAGCAAACACGGTGTTTGTATCTTGAGCGATATCTATTGCTTATCATTTGGTTAACTTTTCTGTAGTGCTAGAAATCTGTTGATTTTCACACATATGCAACCGGTTTAGTACACATGCCTTGGTCATTCTTTTCCACGGGCTATATTGAAGGGGAATTAATATCCTGTCTTGTACCGTGCTAGATCAGTTCATCCTCTCGGTCCGTTGGTTCAGTAGAACTCGTATGGGATATTTATTTGTGGTAAGCTGGGATAAAATGTGTTTTTTCTTTGTAGAGTACTCGGCGTCCCCCCGATCCTGAGTCCTCAGCTGTCCGATTGGTCGTTTTTGGCGGCCTGATCAAATCACCCCATTCCTCTTGCTTTTGCTTCCATAATTTTCCAAAATAGAAAAAAAAATTCTCACCTAAAATCCTACTTTTGCATCCATGAAAGCACTAATGTAACAAAATCAATCTGATTGTAGCAACAATGGTTCACCATAGGCCTCGCCACGTACCTTGTAGCAAAAAAAAGTACTATTATAGCAAAAGTTAACTTCGTTGGAAACATCAACGAGACATCGCCTGACACCTTGTCGGAGATGTTGTAGCAAAAAAGGTGTACTATTGTAGCAAAGGCACAAAACAACATTGTAGCAACAATTTTATAATATTATAGCAAAAAACACAGAACCAATGTAGCGAAAACCAATTTCGCAGAGACATCGTTGGACACATGTAACAACCAAATTATACTATTATAACAAAAATCGCAAAACAATTATAGCAAAAAAAGTATTGTGGCATCACATTCAGCTTTTATGTAGCATCCATAGCGCGGACCTGCAGCTTGACGAAGGTGGAGGTCGAGGTTTATGTCAATGTCATGATCCATTAACTTGGATGATAGAGATGAAGGTGGCCAGCGGCACTCGCAGAAGCACCTCCGGCATAACCCGACACCTCTAACACCACCAGTTCACCGCCAAACCTTGGGCGCCGTCGTTGCTTGATCCCGCCGCCCTCAAGGAATAAGTTCTAGCCTCCCTAGATGCCCACATATCTTCATGCTCGCCGCCAACGTGCCGCAGTCGACTGTCTCCGTTCTGTGATCCCGTCCTCCTATGACAGAACAGCTGCCGGTTCTCCACCGCCTGACGGGAACCGCGCGACCAGACGTGAACAACACGGGGTAGGAGGGAGGGGTTGAGTAGGTGCTCTTGTTGGTAGCAGGCGGAGTTGCAGCGTGGGGCGGGAGGCCGAGCTGCATGTCGGGTCAACGAGGACGCAAAACTTCAAGCAGGGCGCCGCGTGGAGGCGGAGCGGGCAGCGCTCCGGCAAAGGGGAAGCACATGCAGATGGCAAAGGGGCGACTGGGAGTGCCAACAGGTCGCTGGGGCGGCCGTGATACACATGAGAGTGATGGGGATGGGGGAAGAGAATGTGCGGTGAGGGAGAAGATAAAGGTGGGGCCCACGGAACATGCATCAGACGCAGGATGTGGAGGAAACGAGTGCGCGATCCACTGGAGGTTTGGCAACATTTTTCTTTTTCTTTGTACTACTCACTCGGTCATCAGTATGTTGACGTACATCGGACGCGCCGCCACCATATTATCGCATATGGAACACGCTGAAGTAGACATGATTTAGATGTTGAAGTTGATGATGGATCCTGCCCGGATCACGATCTCCATGCACCGCTTCCCCCACGGTGGGCACCACTGTCGTGGGAATAACCACGACAGATACTACCAAGGATAGCACATAAGAGGTGTGGAGCAAGGTTATGTATAGGAGAATCCGGGAACAAGATTGACACATGTTGTACCCAGGTTCACGTCCTTTCGGTGGAGGATCGTTAATCCTACTACAATTCATTATATGATCATAGAAGGGAGTCGCCCGAGGCAAGTCCTATCTAGTTTGTCTAGTGAGATCTAAACTGTCCCTCAAGGGGCGCCCCTGGTGGCTTTATATATGCAGCCAACTAGGATCTACAAGAAAAAAAAGACCGAGTCGGTTGGGACTCGGACTCTCGTATTTAGGGCAACCGGATCACAAAGCTAGTCTCTTGAGCCTTCAGTAGTTCCAGTTGCCATCTCCAGCAAGCCTAGGCGAGTTGGGTGTACCGTGAGCCTCCTTGGTGCAGCAGGGGACTCCCCTTCATGGTATACCCCATAAGGCATATCCCCATCAGTCTAAAAATCGCTTATTTCAAAATACAAGATTGCCACGTGTTTCCAGTTAAAATGGGGGTAAATCAAACGCATGAGGATCTCTTTTTTTTTTGTACTTCCTCTAGTTCATATTACTTAATGCTAATATGGATCGGAGGGAGTAGGGAAAAATAATATAGGTATGTACAAAGTCAAAAAAATCTCACTATTAGTTTCCGCACATGTTAAGAAGTGAAAAAAACATTCACATTTGTAAGTAATTTATTGTTTACATATTTAATGTTGTCTAAACATTAAATTGGTTTTGTGAACACCTAGAAAAAATACTGGCAAGCTGCACTTTAAGAATTATGTTCCACATAAAAAAGTCCAATTTGATATATTGGTAAACGATAATTGTAATAATATGAAAACTAAATGGAATCAAGATATAGATAATCCCGATATAAAGCAAAATATAATGCGGTAAATCTTGCAATAGATATATTGTCAATACTGTTTGTATTATTTATAATATCTATGGAACCATAAATCTCTTTTGAAAAAATATAGTGTTGTTAAGACGACGCCGTCCCATTTGCGAGAGCAACTCGGTTAGTTACCACTGATAACACCTGAGGATAGTACACATACAAGAAAACCGGCCCGGTAATCTTTTATGCAAAGTATATCAATGTGCAAAGTGAAGAGTCGGGTTAAAATTCTACTGATTTAATACCATGTAAAATTACACATATGCCTATGTCAATTGGTTTGTAGCAAAATGACCATTGTACCGATTTACTCATAAATTCAAGACAATTCAATATGTTTTCTCCATATCTGATATTTTATTTAGCATTGCTTTTATGGTGGCTAATAGTCCATATTGTATTCTATTGCATAATAGACACATCCTTGAAATTGTGAATTTAGTTTAATAAAAATCAGTATATTAAAGATGGCTCTCTCGCATTTTACAAGGACCATATAATCTCACTATTCTCTCACTTATATATTTTGCATTAAAAGTTGACGTATTATAATTTGATCAATTATATAGATAAAAATATGAACATCTAGATTATTAAATCAATACCAAATAGATCCATCTTAAAATATATTTCCATTGTATATTTGCTAAATGTTCTAAATGGTTATATTTTTGTTTATAAAATTGATTGAACTTATACGATTTTAAGTTTTCACTAATTTAAATTTATGTCCATGTTGTTTGGAAAGTAGGTAGTAGTTTACATCGAAGGGATTCTATATGAATATTAATATAGTCCCACCAAGTTAGGAAACGACAAACTGATCAAATATTTTATACCACTGTGTACAACATGCATGTGCCACGACATCCAGAAGCCACATATATAGCACATATATCATGCGTAGACACGATCGAGGCCACACAATGCTAGCTTGATCTTCCAATTGTTGCTCTTATGGACCTTGCTTCTATATGCGAGCATCAGGACCACATTTGTACTAGCATATCCAAAATGTTTTATTTATCACATGTACATATCTAGCTTCTTTTCTTATTAGTGCCACCCACCGTTTTGACCCCCTCCACCGTATCCGCTTCCAGGATTGCCTCCACCACCATATCCTCCCCCGTAACCTCCACCACCACCGTTTCCGCTGCCACTACCATACCCACCGCCAGAGCCACTCCCATATCCACCATTGTTGCCACTACCGTAGGTAGGATTGCCATTTCCGCCACCATATCCCTGGTTACCACTCCCGGGACCATAGCCCGGTCCATATCCTCCACCTCCGTTACCAGGACCATAACCCCCACCATACCTAGGATTTCCATAACCTCCACTGTTCCCGCCACCATTGTTTCCATATCCTCCACCGTGTTGGTTTCCACCACCGTTTCCATATCCTCCGTTGTTGCTTCCATATCCTCCATTGTTTCCGTAACCACCACTATTCCCATATCCTCCACCGTTATTGCCGTACCCTCCACCATTGTTTCCATATCCTCCATTATTTCCATATCCTCCATTGTTTCCGTATCCTCCACCATGCCTTCCTTCAGGTTTCACGTTCTTCTCCTCAGATTCTTCATCATACAAGAAAATATCATCAATTGAGCCCCGCAAAAAAAAAAACATCAGTTTAGTAGTCAATAGTTAAGCTGCACGATTCAGCGCACATGCAAATATGTAATGAACGATAACTACAGTAGGTTAATATAACGAGAGAGAGAGAGAGAGAATTGGGCATACCTTTACCTTCCGTGAGCTCTCTAGCACCTGCTACATGCTGGGAGAGAAGCAGCAAAGAAGCTAGTACGACACCAACTAGAAGTAGAGACTTGAGAGCCATTGTGGACGAGATGATATTGCTTAGGATGAGATGATATTGCTTCAGCTGATCCCCTATTTATAGAATGGGCAACAGTGGACGCATTCATGAATTTTTTTTTCTGAACAAATGCATGCACGCTTTTGGCGCCTATCATCAAGTTAACGGACAGGAGCTAAAGTTTCAAAGTTTGTGACTTGCGTGCCCTGATAGGGCTGGCTGTTGGTATATATCGTTGTCAAACTTGATTAGGGTTTAGCCCATGGAGCCGGGCATTGGCATTCATCCACAGATTTAGGTGCGGTGGAGAGTGTAGAACAACTGGCTAATTCAGCTAGGTCAGCTGACAAAGTAGAGATTGCCCAAAAAATATAGGTGCATTTTAGTGTGTAGTACATTCATATCTAGAAGCAGGGACAGTTATTTTGAAATGGAGAGAGTACATGCGAATAATTTATACGTGCACATGTTGTGATCGATGTAGGCTGTAGACACATCTAATATCCTACATAGCTATATATCCATCAATGATCGATCCATGGTATACATTTCATAATTTCTATATCGTGGCCTGAATCAAGCATCACTAATTTGCCGCCAATTAAATACAGCCTTGCAGCTTGCCGCGATTGACCCAACACTTCTGCTACTGAGAGAGAGAGAGAAGAGAGAGAGTTCACTTTCCCGTGAGTCTGCTGCGCGGGATCCATGAAATGGTCGGCACGGTGGTAGATAGATGCATTTAATGTCAAGTCAAATTGATGAGAGTTCTTTTAGACTAGCTATAGTGCTATTATTATAGCTAGTATTATGCATCCTAGCCCCACCAAAAATGCTGATGTGGCAGGTAATTATGGATGAGAGAGAAGATTAGAGTATCATATGTAGATACTGTATCATAGCGCACATCACGAGAAAAGTTAGTACTCCCTCCATACCAAGGATTAAGGCGTAAAAATTTGGGCTCGTAGATTAAGAAAGGCTAGCGATTGTAATTCTTTCCCAGCGTGCCCCTATTAACGCTGAGATTAATTGCTACAGTTTCTTTCCAATGTTAAACAGTTATCTTGGTTCTCTCTCCCGCATGGCATGCATGCCTTTAGTTCTCTCCTTCCCAACGTGCAATAACTGCACCTCAGGCTGCATGCACCGCCCACGACCAATGCCCATCGCTTGAATTAGCTCCTCTTTCCCGGTTATTTAGGTTCGGCTAACAACCACCAGGGGTAGTCTTGGAAAAATTGGGATAAAGCACACCATGCGCCTTATGCTATGACGAAAATTTGAAAAAAATATTACGCCCTGTTCTATGAGATGGAGGGAGTATCAAATAAATCTTGTACACAAATTTGTATTGGGATTCTACAAATCAATTAATACAGCAAAACTATGATACTAGTCTATGATACTATGCATTATGGATCTAGTATCATACAAAAGTATCATATACATGATACTACTATATGATACTACCCACTATGGTCAGCCTTAGGGGCAGGGAGAGGTAAATAGGAGTACTGCTTCTCCCTCTATCTCAAAATAGGATGCCTATAATATTTGGATAAAGTTAAATTTCTAAAAGTTTGATCAACTATATAGAAAAAAGTGTCAACACCTTATCCAATAACAAGCTCCTAACTAGGGAAAATCTGAATAAACGGAGGAAGGTGGATGATTTCTCTTGCTTATTTTGCAATGAACAAGAATCATATAATCACCTTTTCTTTGGTTGTGTGGTAGCAAAATACCTTTGGAAAATGGTTTCCTCTATTTTTAACAAATGCATTGGCGCTGACTTTGAATCAGTAGCAAGATGGTGGATTAGTGAAAATAGAAATTCTGTTTTGAATATGTTTTCTACTGCCGTTCTCTGGACACTTTGGTCAACTCGTAATAAGATGTGTTTTAAGGGTTTAAAATGGTCAGGTGTCAAAGTGATAACAAGCAGATTGCTCTGGACCATTCGGAGCTGGAGGTTGTTGTGCCTGGACAAACTGTCGAGCTTGCTGGACGAAAATCTGATGCTCCTAGATCATCATCGTGGGGAATTGCTTCGGATTGCCTGGATATGAACATGCTGGTGTTTGGGCTTGTGTCTGACAAAAATCATGCCGGGCCTACATCACCCTCCCTTCTGAACCTTTGGCATCAGAAAATTGCCTGCGAGAAGCTACTCGAAAGTGTTCGGATGTAATTATGTCTCTTAGTGTCTCTGAGGATGTCAAACTGTTGAGCCCTTTTATGTTTTCTGCATTCTCGAGCTTTTTGCAGATCTTGTCACTGTGAAACCTTGGTTGCATGTTAATGGAACCAGGGGCTTTGCCCCTCTTTTATCTAAAAAAAGTGTCAACATATATAATCCTAAATCAATATTTTCTAAAACCATGATGAAATATATTTTCTGTGCTCAAACTTTAAAAAGATTGACTTTAACTGGAAACCATAGGCATCCTAATTTGGAAAGGAGGAAGTACGAGACATCCATTAATTTTAGCATATACATGGATATATTATGTATAGCCGGTAAGAGGGCTATTGTTTTTTACATCAAAGGGAAAATTTGATAGACGTGGTAAATAAACTCAATCGACAAAAGAATACTTTTGGAAAATAGAAAAACAACAAGGTGCAGGCAATGCCCATCAACTCTTGCTCTCTCCCACACCTGACCTACACAACTCAGAGGCGCTACTGCGACACCTCCACCCTTGAGTGCGTGTGTGCATGCGTGCCTACATGTCTTTACGAGACTCCTCCTACTCCCTGCTAAACCAAAGCAATAGAAGCTTTAAGCTTAATCTATTCAAGTTTACATTTTAATATATATTATATTATTTTTGGATTAGAATTATTCTATATTATTTTTACAGAAAATAATATACAGTAGCTTTTTGCAAAAATGTATTTATGCTGTGCCCGCGTCGGTTAAATGGAGCCGGAGGGAGTAAATATGTTCATACAAATCAACGGTATAGACAATAGTAACAATGTTCATACAACCACGGTACGGAACTACAAACTAAGGGCAGCATCGATCACTTGTCACCTTCGCCAGACCTCTTTCATGTAATCAAGGTCTTGTGGGCACCTACTAACAACCTCGCAGCAAGAGTAGTCGAAGACAACCACTCTGTACTCCCTTCCGCTCAACTTCTTTAAGAACAACATGTAGCCAATCTTCAGATAGTGGGCAATGGTGAAGTTTGTCCAGCCAGCATTTAGGACGGCCTTGCCGCTAACATCCTTGATGTTCATCTCCCACTGGCACCCTGTGGTGGTCTTCACGATCATATTCCCCGACATCGGGCCAAGGTAAGGCCTGAAGGCATCTGGGAGAGAGAGCACGCCAATACCTGGAGCCATGAGCATCTTGCAGAAGTGGGTAGGCGACACATCCTCGTGGAAGTGGCCAACAGAGGGTCTTCGCCCCTAGGCCTCTTGCTTGGCCCCTCTTTAGGTACCTTGATAGGCACTCCTAGGCGCAAAGTCTACAAAAAAAGATATGTGAGGCAATGTTGGATAAGTGGCCACTATACCAGCATGATTGGCTCATCCTTACAGTATGCCTCGTACACAAATGACCTTCCGACAACAACGAATCTTTCCAACCAAGTGTTGTGCATATTGTTGAGTATTTGTACAATGCTCATGGTCGGATGGATTCATTGTGCCACAAATATGTGGCCACATTTTTAATCATTGTCACAATATGTTAAGCATTTGTAAATTACCGTAGGAAGTTAGGAGATATCTCAACAATGTGCAAGTTATGAATCATTGTGCCACATTATAATCACATGACCAGTATGTTAAACATTTGCAAGTTAGCCTCATACAATGTAGCAAACAAAGCTAAGAAATATCCTGCAAGATCTTGGAGAACACAATGCTTGTCATTAGATTGCCCAAGGTATTACAAGACATTATTCCTAGCTCGTAGTGTGCTACTATTTTAAATCATCGGCCGAAAAAAACTACGGAACCCGATGTTAATAGCCTCCTACAATGTAACAAACAAACAAGAGTGAATGAAATAAATGCCTCATAAATGCAACCTAACAAATCTAACTGACAATCAAAGCCCTAGGTCTACTAAACCAACAAAGAATTTCTCCAATCATTTTGAAGCTGAAACACATGAAGAGCAATCGGAATGTCACAAAGGAAATCAACCTCGGAACATTAACTCGATGGAATCCTAAACCCTACCAGATGTGCTATGCATGTCACGAATCGCGCACGGGTAGATCTACGGTAAACAAGGGATGGTGAGAGATTTTAGAAGCCTTACCGACATGTTCGAGCTGTCGAAGGTCAAAGTAGAGGGTGTAGGGGTGGTGGAGGCAGCAGGGAACCAGTGGTCGAAGTCAAAGCAACAGAGGCGGCAGGGATTCGGCGATGGTACACAAACCCCGCCGTCGATCTACGCCTCATCGTCGGCAGATGAACCGTCGAGGGGAATGGAGTGAGACGAGAGCGAGTGAGAGGAGGAAGAGGGCGGCGAGCAGAATTTATGGCGAGCGACATAGACCGACGCGATGTCAAGGGAAGTGTCAGTTTGTGCTCCGCGGGACCAGCCTTCGCGGAAACAGCCAAATCAGACGCACCACCAGGGCCTAGCCCCAGACTGCTTTAACGCGTGTAGGCCAAGATTTTGAGGGAGCTCAGTCGTCCAATCACCCGGATTTTGGCGTCCCACAACATATTTAGGGATAGTGCAATCTACCAATCGGGCTCTATAAAATCGGTACTATTAAAATGGTCGAACCCAGACTAACTAATACTACCTCCATCCCAAGGCTTAAGGTTTATATTTTTTTTCCGGAAAGTCAAACTATGTTAAGTTTGACTAAGTTTTTATAAAAAATCATCAACATGTGAATCAGAGAAGATCCACCGTTGGCAAAACCAGAATCAACGGCCGAGACCGGAGCAAGCGTGGGTGTCACACATCCATCTCGTTGGACAAACCGAGCGTGACACGCCTCGCTCACCGCCGCCCGCCCGCCACCGCCGCCGCAGAAAAATTCCCCAAAGAGAACAGGAAAAAAAATGGTCTTCTCGCCGCCGGCGGAGGTGACGTTCACGGGCATGGAAATCGACCTCGACCCGGAGGACCTCCACCCGACGGTGCCCCTGCGGAAGGTCCCGGGCGGCGACATCTTCGAGGCGGCGCGCGCGGGGGACTGCGCCCGCCTCGCCCTCCTCCTCGAGGCCGGGGCCAACGTGAACGCGCGGGACCGCTGGGACTCCGTGCCGCTCTACTATGCCTGCCTCGCGGGCCACGCCGACGCCGCGCGGATGCTGCTCCAGGCCGGGGCCGTCTGCGCCGAGCGCACCTTCGACGGCGACCGCTGCCACTACGCCGCCCTTAACCTCGACCTCCGCCGGCTCCTCAAGTCATTCGAGGCCCGCCCGCCCCCGCTCGCCCCGCTGCCCGCCGCGCTACGGGCCGCCTTCCTCGCATGCCCCGCCAACCGCGCCGCCTTCCTCGACATGATGCTCCAGGGTAGCGCCACTGCCGAAGCCGCCGCGCTCGCAGAGGCCGCAGGTCTTGCCTCTCTCTCCCATTGCTGTCCATGCCCATCGAGATTGATATGCAATTGACAGGTTTTTTGCAGGATTTGGGCCAACGGATGCTGCATCGGCGGCTCGTCTGGTGCCCCCGGACATCACATTCTACGTGGGCGGAAAACCGATCGAAGCTCACCGGGTCATCCTCTGTGCCCGGTCGCCCTTCTTCGAGAAGAAATTCAAGACAGATTGGAAAGACAGGAAGGAAGTGAGATTCTCTGAAAAAAAATTATCCTTTACTGCCCTGTACAACCTTATCCATTTCTTCTACGCCGATCGACTCGAGGCACCTGTAGACGACATGGAGGGTCTGTCAATCATTTGCAAAGTCTGCAAGTGCCAGGAGCTGCACAGGCTAGTTGATAAGGAGATTGTGCATCATAGGTTTGCGCCGTATAAGGCAACCAGGAAGTTGGATTTGATGGAGTCGCAGACGAGGTTTGTTTTGCAAGGCCAGTCCTTGCCACCGGAAGACCGTCTTCCGTCAGCATTGCAGCGTGTTCTACATAGCTGTCTAGCTAACTCAAGACAAGAAGATTATTGCAACAGTGTACCAAATGAGATGCGCAGGAACTCATATGATGGTGATCGTGCCGATCTCATTGTGAAAGTAGATGAGAGGGTATTTCGGTGCCATCAGGTGATTTTAGCCTCAAGATCGGAGTACTTCAAAGCCAGGATATCTCGAACAGTGGGTTTTCTCGAAGGTAACAATGAATCTCCGGATCTCCCATGTCTTGAGGCACATGACATGAGTGTAGAAGCATTTGAAAAGATGCTTGAATACATGTAAGGTCCCTTTGCACATTTCCTTTGTTATTGTTACGGTTACTGCTGCTGTCGGACTTATCCCCTGCTTTTTTAATTTTAGGTATACTGATAAAGTAGAGCATATGGATCCAATCCTGGTAAGATTCAAAAACATTACTGAATTACCACTTCTACGGAAGTATTGAAGCTATTTTTGTTTACTGTGAAACTAAAATGAAGTAAACCTATCCCAGGCTGAAGAACTATTTGATGTTGCATCTAGATACTTGCTGTTTCCCCTGAAGCGAGTCGTAGCCGACCTCCTGTTACCAAACCTGGTACATGTGTCGCCTGCAGAACTGTGTCATTGGTTGATGTTATCAGACATGTATGTCCTCCTCATGCGTGATCTCTGTATGTGTTTATATTATCTGACGGGTTCCTGAGTTCAATATTTTCTCCAAATGCAGTTATGGCGTTATGAAAATAAGGGAGTACTGTCTGGACATAATCGCCTGCAATTTTGAGACGTTTGCGCACACAAGGGAGTTCCGGGCCTTGCTGTTGACACTCCCGCCGCCATCTGCAACCGACGCACTGAGAACTACTCATCCCAGCGCGCCCGGGGCTACTGGGAACAGTGAGCAAGGTAATGTTCTCGATGATCTGCGCGAAAAATGGTTGGAAGCAGAGGCCGCTGAGCTAGATAAGAGAGATCAGAGCGCGGCGCAGTTTGACAAGCGGCTCGAGCTGCTCATGTTTGTCGCGGAGCGAGAAGCTGATGATGACGACCATACTGGATGACTTAACTGAAAACTGGAAGTGTGTGCGTTTTCTCGTGGAGCTCTGTTTTTTGGTAGCCTTCGCTGATTGGAGTTTGGATCACAACAGTTGTTCTATTAATTATGTGTCATGTTTTGATGACTGTTATCCTTGCTCTCAGAGGAGCCTCCTGCTTTTGTAATTAATCTGCACATGTCCTTACATTTTACCGGTATAAACCAGTTCGGGAACATGAGTTCACATCAAAGACAAACAAGGGTCTTCTAGTTCCGGCCTGAGATTTTTTTAGGTCAAATCCTGCGATATATTTAATTAAGAACCGAATCGAGTACAAGATTGTTCCCTAACCAAGTAACCAGCTTGGTGCAACACCAAACCATGAATTACATGATTATTTTCGCAGCCCTCATTAGCTAAACAATGTGCATAGCAAGAAGAGTTTTTTATTTCCTCAACTAAAGGACTATGAACAAACTGGTCCATGTCAGCTTGGCAGCAACTCCAGTACTGTCCGTTTCCGGTACCACATTAAGATCCTCAATCTCCTGCGCGCCAGTAGAAGACCCCTTTGGCAAGCGTCGCCGATTGTTCGCCGGAGGTTAGGGATTGGGAGGGGTGTAATTGCGGCGGATCGGTGTGGGATCGAAACACTAAAGGGAATTGATACGGAGAAGCGCCGCACAAACGAACGAACCGTAATAAGCGATTACATCTCTGCCCCTAATAAGCGATTACATCTCACCCACTGCACCTTATCCCCTCACGCGTAGCCTCAGAACCACGATGAAAAGCAGCGCCCAAAGGGAGCATGCGGCGGGGGAGGTCCCGCCGCTCTAGCACGGAGCAGCGAGGGTGGCCGCGGCCGCCGCGGGGCAGGTCGCCGCCTCCACCGAGCATGCGGAGCGCCTGGGGAAGGCCGTCGTCGCTGCGCGCCGGGGTAAAGCCGTCGTCGCCGCTGAGCTCCGGGGGAAGGCCGTCGTCGCCGGGGAGCGCTGGGGAGCCCGCCGTTGCCGAGCACATAGTGGGGTGGCGGCCGCCGGTGAGCGCGTCGAATGATGGGGCGCCGCTACGTAGCATTGTCCAACACTAAAACGGCAGCAGCACACGATAGTTCTATCGGGTACCCTGGATAATGTTTTCGGGCCGGGCTGTTATCCAGTATCTCTTTGGAGCGCTAGAAACGAAGAAACAGGAAAACGGCCAGAGTTTTCTGGTTCCGACCAGTCTTCCCGCTAGAGTTGCCCTAACATGGTTAACGGCCATTTTAACCAATCTAAGTCAGATTGTGCAGTTATTTTTTCTATTCGGTGCATGACACGGTCGTGCACAAGGAAAAATCAAATTTCCTCTGAAGGTACCAAATAACTTACAGAGTATAAACAGGATTGAGGCGTACTTTCTGGACAACAGCATGTACCACACTTCTGGATAGCAATAAATTCTTGAATGCACAATTGACAGCTTAACCTTACAACATTTCGAGCATCTGTTAGCACAAGCCAAACAAGTTTGAGGCTTTAAACAGCTCCAGTTGACATCCGAAACGGCCTCTCGTAATGTCCCAAACATTGCATATAAATTGCAATAAGAAATAATGCCCTCTATACACTTCTTTCATATTAAGATCAAAATTCAGTGAACAAATAGCACCTCTATTGAGTACAACCCTATAGAGAGCACTGCTGTGTGCACTAACTAGTCAGGAAACTAAATAAGTAAATATAACAAATTTGCGGAGCTCTATCTGTGCGCAAGATAGCGAACGAAAAATGATGGGTGGGTAAGTACTGCTACAGATTATCGCTCCATATATATCGTTGTCATATCAGTACCATGATCTGGCCCATTGTGGTTAAGCTGGGGTAGTACTATCAGGCAAAGAATTCAAACATGAGCCTGTGAAGTGTTATCCGTTGGCAAGTTGGACACTCTTATAGGAAATGAGTTAACCTCTTCTCCTTCCGATGGTGCCATCGGCGAAGCAGCATCCTCGGAGGCGATATCAGAAGCAGCATCTGAAGCCACATATGATGGTTCCGGCTGTTCAGATGTTTCAGGCTGTTGTGGTTTCTGCAGGCTCCAGTACATGATGCTAGCAGTCAGCGTTAGGGTCATTTTCTGATTCACCTGCAGCAGAAACAAGTGACATTGTAAGGTCCAAGGGTAATATGTATTTGATCTTTAGGAATGTAGGATGCCGGTTGTTCCATAGCAATTCCCCTTTACCTCGATAATGTCATCTGGTAACAAAAAAACTGAACACCCAAGCTTCCGTGCGATACTGATGATATAGGTAGCATTTAGCTTCTTCTCATCATCTGCCACAGCACAAGAGTATGTTTGAGTCAGCAACAAAATGAAGAAAGACTAGGCATGATTTTTATGATACTCCACAATGAAAAACACAACCCAATTCATTCATTGACCAAGAATGCACCTTCTATGCCCTTCGACACAACCTTCCAGTTCACAACCCTTGGCTGTACAGCACTAAGAAGTTCAAGGAAGAAAATCCCACTTGATAGGTTCTTTTCCTGAAGTAACAACAGAATTATGAGCAGCTACAATTTTCTGGACAGAAGTGACAACTGAACTGTGGCCAAGTGTTTAGTATATTGATTAGGGTAGTTCAGCAATGAAGACACAAAATAGCTTGATGAAATTGTCTAATTTGCATACAGGCCTCCACTTAATTTTTTCCCGAACTCCATCGCTGTTGAAACACAATGTGCAGTCATAAAATTCACCTTAAAGCTTTCGATTCGAGAATTTCTCCCGGAAGCCTTCACTTTGTTATTCGCCCAACTCAAGATATCGGCATCAGTTATTTCTTTTCCTTGGGACCCTTGAGAGTGGAATCTGAGTTTGTTTAGCAACTGAAGGATATTGAATCTCATCAGTTGCCATAGAAGCGCTGAAAGAACACGAGAGAAGATATTTAATATGAAAACTATATCCGGAACATGGAAAATAAGAGTAAGCAATATCGATATTTTGTTAAACCGAACTCACCAACAATCAACTTCTTGTTTCCCTGAACAATGTCATTTCCAGCTAAATTCACCAAGGAAAACTTGAGCTGCTTCCCGATTTTAATAACCTGATTGCAGTTCTCCAGTTTTCTAAATGGCATTTTAATTGGAGGTTTCGTTGCCATCTTCCAGTTGACAGATCCTGGAGAGACTTTGTCGAGCACTTCTAGAAGAACCCACCTGCACAGGAATTGACATTAATCATCCATTTACAGACAAACGCGGCCCACCTCTGTTGAAAGCTTACCCGTTTCGAACATCTTCAAACAAGTTGTTCACGTACGTCGCAATTCCGAGGCTGTTGATCCACATTCTGAAGGTTCTTTCTTCTCTGGATAATATAATATCATCTCGCGACGCTGACTGCGTGAGATTGATCTGTTTTGTGTCAGTAGTCAATCCATTTCTGCATGTAAAAATGCATTCTGCTTTGGTGAAATATTTGTTGGAATATTCAGTAGACAAGACGTAAAATTAAGATTCCTTCAAAGAGTAATTCTCACCTATGTTGGAATATTTGTGCAACAAATGCAAGGTTTAGATTTGGAGAGCCCTCGGTGATATCCTTCGGGCTCAAATATCTTTTGCATTCCAACTTATCTGCTTGTTCAAGCACCATCGTTGCCCTTACTGTAGGATCCTTAGTCTCGAATGAAGTTTCAGAGGAATACTCTGGAGCAAGTGCTTTGATAAGATAGGCATAGGCTTCACCATCCTGTCCAAGCCTAGTTTATAAGATAATTGCTTGAGTTATAAAAATTTCCTCAAGATACAAGACTAGTTGATGTTCGAACCTTGATATCTGAAGAGAAGTTGTTAATAGTTTTCTTGTAGCCAGCTCTCTTGATATGGTAGTTCATCCACTGGAGAAGCAACCTTTCGGGTGATAAACTCAGCACTTCATCTATATCCTGTACAATAATGAGTAAAATCAAATGACACGCATATATTATGTCAATTAAACATTGCTGGATTACAAAAGTAGTATATACCCTGCTGTCATCGAAAATTTCCACCAGCTGTGGCATCTTCTTTAGATTAAGATCAGCCAAAAGTTGTATCTGTTTACATAAATCATAATTAACTGTGGTCTTAAGATGGCTTTACACTTGTACTGTGTAGTCTGCATGATAGATAGTAGTGTCGGCTGAAACTTACAGGATATACCTTTATGATTTGAGATATCAACCCGAGAACTAGATGAGGCTGTAACATGGAGACATCAGGTCTAGGATCAGTCATTTTTAATTTAGCCCTTGCTTAATAACTAACTTATTGTTGCATTAAACATGACATTGATATTTAAACAGTTTCAGTGACAGCATTTCTATATCTACAGTGCACATACTACCTAGAAGGAAATTATTGATGTCAGTTGAAATGAAAATGTAGCCCAGCTGGTAAGAGATGGCGAATGTGTACCCGTCCTTCGACCAGGTCTTGGGCACCAAGATTGACAACGGTACATCCGATAGCCTTTGCAGAGTTGAGGCAGAGTGTATGGTTCTCATTCCTCTCCCATGGGTTAAGGACCCTCTTCTTATTGATGGCTCTCTCATCAATCGTCCCGGGCACAGCTAGGTTGATCAATTTACTGACCGCATTTATCCATGAATGACAAATAAACAGAGCTTTAGGCTAGGCAGGACTGTATGTACTCAAACCGCAATATTTTCAATTTTTCATAGTAGCAAACTCACTGCAATGCATCATCTTGTATGCTACCAAAGCAGTAAAAAACAACACAACGAACAGCATGGTCATCTCACCAGAGCACCACGCCGTCTCTGACGAGGTTGAACAGGTCGTCGCCCTCGGGGTCCATGGGTAAATACTTCTTCAGAAACGGGTCGTCGCCGAGGTAGCTGTTGATGTGCGCCACGTAGGATGACTTCTCGGCCTGGTTAGGGTTGTGGAGCAGCGTGGTGGTGCTCGACTTGAGGAACGACGACGACGAGCTCTTGCTCGCGCCCTGGTCGGAGCTTACCCTCGCCTGCAGGTTCAGGTACTCCTGCAGCCGCAACATTGACATAACAACCCATTTATCAAATAAAGGTACTCTGACACTATAGCTGGTTGAAAGGGATCATGGCGTGATCCATGTACCCGGAGAAATGACTCGAACTCGATCTCTTGGTCGGCGTCGGTGTAGACCTCCGACAAGAATGCAGCAATGTCGTCCTCGGAAACCACGTCGCTGAGCCCCCTGAGCTTCTTCATCAGCCCCGGCAGGTTCTTGGTGGTGACATGGCCGCCGGAGTCCCTCTTCAGAGACAAGAACTGCAGCCACCAGGATGGACACGATTGGATTTGGGAGTGGAATCGCAATTAGGAAAATGCGATTTGGATTAGGGCGTGATCATGACCTTGGCCTTGAGGGATCGGAGCTCGACCTGGGTGAAGTGGCCTTGCAGGGAGGGGTCGGAGACCACCACCCCCACGAACCCGGCCGACATCAATCAAGGGATCAATCAAATCTACTTATTCTTCTTGGAAGAACGCCCTAGCTCTAGCTAGCTAGCGCTGATTCGGACAACACGAATTAGGAAATGCTGAAGATCGTCTCGTTGGCATCTGCATTGGCGGGTCGAAACGATCACCGAGGATTAGACGGTGGTCGAATTTGTGGGAGACGACGGATGCTTTTCTTTTTGCTCGCTTTGTTTGCGCCTTTTTTTCTTATCTTTTCTGTTTACTACTTAGTTTACAATGATGGAAGTGAACGCTTTTGTTGCGTTCCTGATTTCGTGGTAACAAGTCTATTATACTTTATTTTATTCTAAATCTCTTGCACAACCTATTTGTTCCTGAAGGATGTGAGAGATTTGTCCAAATTCGGTCGGTGTGAATCCAAGATCTGGCCTTAACTGGTTGCATCTGACAATGATCTTGTTGGAGGCATTGTTTTGAGAGCGGTGATTATCTTCAGGGTAAAAACCTAAGATCTTTAATCGACGATGACGCTGGTGCACTGTTTCCTTCTTGGAGGCGTCGCTTTTGAAGAGTTTGTATTTCAGGTATTGTCTTGGTGGTGGATGTGTTGCTGTTGCTAGGCCTGGTACACTCTAGTGGGACTTTTGTTTCTTAGTTTTCTTTTCTCTTTTTTGGCTGTGTGTATCCGTACTGCTATTAGGGTGTTGCGTTGTTGGGTGTAATTGATATCTTTTGATATTAATATATTCCCTTTATCGAAAAAGAAAACGGTCGGTGTTGAATACACACTACAGAGGCTCCGCTCTCTCCCTCCGCTTTCCGCTGGTGATGCCCTAGAGATTTCGGCAAAATCTCGCCCCTCCGCTGCCCCCAAGGATGGGAGGTAGATGTCACCCTTGGGAAGTTCATGTCGGCGCTCTCTCTAGCGGGAGGCTGCTCGCCGCGAAGCCGAGCGGGAGGATCTCCAAGAGAATCTGGAGAGGAAATTCTTCCTCCTATACGTGGTGCTTGACTCGCCTGAGGACTGGGAAGCCATGTCAGAGCCTATTGGGTGGAGGCCGGAGATCGCCATGATAGATCTCTGGAGAAAGATCCGATACATGAAGGCGTGGATCACAGATGTGGAGCGAGGCCGTAGGTTTCTGCCGCCGTGACCGTTCAGAGCTCTCTGTTGCTCCCCTCCTCCGATGTTGGAAGCATCACTTGCAATGTGAGCATCGTATTGTTCAATGGTGAAACCAACACGCCTCCCCACGCGAGCATGTCCATGTTTAGACCCATGGATATCGGGTCGAGGCATGTGTAGAGAAAAGCCCCAGTCAAGAAGAATTTGATCCCACCGCCACATCGTCTTCTTCGACCCCTGCCTCCCTCAAGCTCGTCGATCGTCGTTATACTCTTCTTCCACCTCTGGCTCATCTCCTTGAACCTTCAATGTGCATTTCTCATCGGCTTACGCTGTCGTCTGATGGAGGCCCGGATGAGTCGTACAGTGCTTTGACTTCGCCCTCAAGCCTTAATTGAGGTGAGACCTCCAAGCTCTGCTCAACTCGAGAGGTTGCCTCCCCAAGATACTCAATTTCCTCATCAACCACAGCTTGATTGCCTCCATCGCTCATATGGGGAAGGACATATATGCGAAGAGCTCGGCGGCTGTTCACCAATTTTCTCGCCTGTCAGAATGGATCGGTACATTGGTTTCTTCTTCTATGAATCGGGTGCAGACCAAGGGATTGGCTCTGAATTAGGTCCGGAAGAAGCGCAAGCGCCTATGAAACATCCAAGACTTCTACCCGCATGCACCAAGCCGCATACTGAGAGGGATTTCACTGGGGGTAAGCATCCCCAAATCCAAGTGTGTCAGTCAGCGAAACCTCTCTTCCCATGGGCTCGAGAGGAAACAAAATTTTGCGTTCAAGGACGTTATCATTGTTGTTTCTCTAGTTGCTCTTAGTCAGGGATCCACTTAAATTTGGGGGGGGGGGGGAGGGGGTTACTAACAAACAATTTGGAATCAAATTCAAAGAAGACTCTCTGAATATTGTTGCTCGGGAAGCTATTTTTGAATGTGTGAACTTTGTTGAAGGACCTAAGTCAAGATTCACGTGTAAAATAGCCGAAGAAGGTGGCATGGGTTGATGTGTGGGGCTTTTTCCTCAATAAAATTTGAGAGGACAAGGATACCCCTATGTCTAGGGTGAAACCACCCCTCCGCATGTTCCCCTCCTCCTAATCTATATGAGGAAAGATATGTTAGCAGGGTGCCGCTTCTCGGCAGAGGATTGCTTCCCTACATCTAATGGTGATGTCTTCCCTAATATAATCCCATGTTTTGACCTACGAAGTAGCCACTGGGTGTCATGCCCCTCTCTTCATGAAACTCTTGCTTATTGTGAGATGGCGGAGAAAGCAAGAGGTTGAGGAAAAAGTGCGTGGCAGCGACCGTAATGCTTAGTAACAGGCACCGCCGTCACGTATATATGTAGCCTCCTCCAAGGTTTGGTTATGGTTTCCCTATGCAGCAACCACATCAACAATCGATGATGGTACCGCATACTCCCAAATCACAGTATGGTAATTCCCCCCCCCCCCGTTTCCTTTTCCTCAATGGAAGTAACATGGAAAATTCGCTGAGATCTACCATGGGTAATTTCCTCGCCAGTGGCAACAACCAGGTGTATTGCAACAACCTCCACGGCCTTAGCAACCAGCTCAACAACAAACTGCTTAGAGATCTAGGGTTCTCAGCAAGTGAAGACTAATGGTTTGTGAAAAAGACCACATTATGTCCATCTAAACCGGGATATTTCGTTACAAAATGCATCAAATATCTTCCTATCTCAACTAATAAATGCAAATCCCCTACTTTAATTGTTTTGCAAAAATGGAAGCAAATAGGAAGAAATCAAGGGAATTTAATGAAGAAGGAATCATCACCAAGTCAAGCAGGGTCATGAGACGATTAACAGAAGAGTTAACGACCCATGGTACGGTCATCCCCGCCCGTGCCGGATAATTGTACCATGTGTCGGTGGTTCCGTCTCGTCAAACCTGATATATAAAACGTGAAGAGAAACGATGCGTTTGACGAACACATCGAGAGAAAACTCCATTCTGCCGCCAGATCAGATCTCATCTCCACCGAAGCCTCAAAGCCGCCGCCATCGACTTCCACGCTTCATCAACATCATCGCCATCTTCATCCCCTCTCCATGAACTTGTAATCTAGATTCGGTATACAATTGGCGGTATTGTAAGACTCGTCATTCATCTCTTTGAGATTTGTTATAGATATTGTTCATCAAATTATGTGTGAGTAGTCCACTTGGGCTATGGGTTGAGGCCTAATCCTTGCAGCAATATGTGCATCTAACTTATTATGGGATATTGAGTAGAGATGCATTAAATGTCTTAGATATTTTATCTCGATCTTGAAGTTTTAATTGGTACCAAAACCAACAAGACCGGTAAGGAAATTAAGGTTTTGAGTAGAGTTAAACTGCATGATTCTGTGATATGCTTAGGTGATAGTATTCATGGGTCGATAGTGTGGTTATCATCTAAGCATAACTGCAACGTCACAAAACCTAAGGCTAGTTTAGTTACTATTTTAGTTTATAGTTTTCTTAGTATTCTTAAACAAAAACCCCAAAGTATTTTTTACTTTTTTTCTTAGTTTGATCTCGTTTATGACTCTTTGAAAACCCATTAAAAATTGGTAGCATGGCAGATAAAAAGCTTGGCGAGTTTGCAGCTCCCAGTGATGATTATTTGTGCGCAGCCATCACTCAAACCATAGTACGTAGATGAGGATAATTATGAAATCAAACCTCATTTATTAACATTGGTATGACAAAACCAATTTGGAGGTTCAGATATTCAGGGTGCGAGCATGCATTTAAATAACTTTATTGAGATATGCGATAAGCTCCACATTAAAGATATTAATTCAAATACTATTAAGTTGCGCTTTTTTTCCTTTTTCCTACTGGAACTATTACCTCCTGGAAAACTGTTGCAACATGTTCATGACTAAGTTTCTCTCACCTGCTAAAACCATGCAACTTCGTTATGATATTACATCCTTTAGACAGGAAAACCGCGAGACACTAGCGCTTGGATGGGAAAGGATGAAGGAGTCCGTAAGAAACTGTCCCAATCATGGGACGGAGGAATGACTCAAATTGCATCTATTTTATAATGCTTTAAATCCTATATCTAAGTCTATATTGGACAGTACAATAGGATAACCTTTATGGGACAGGAGATCGACGTCGGTACAAAGCTCCTCAATGATATGCAAGTTAACCACTCATAGTGCCACGTGGAGCGATCCGCTTCAAGAAAGGTGAACTCATTCACCAAGGAAAAGGATGAAGTCCTAACCGTGATAAAATGTAATGAAGGTAAAGCTACCTCTCATGCTAAGGTTAAGGATGTAGATTTTATTTCACGCGATAACTCTTACCATGCATGGATGAACAAAGAATATAATTCCAATTTTCAAAAACCATATCCTAATCCTACAGGAGCATATAATAATTATAGTGGAGGAAATGACAATGGTAATCGTCAATCACTAGAAGATTCTCTTAAGTCTTTCCTGCAAGTTCAACCGAGCAAAATAGTTTTATAACCAAAATGTCAAAGAACCATGAAGCCGCAATAGGACAACTATCTAAATAAGTGGTTTTTATGAAAACTGATATAAATGAATTGCAAGAGAGAATTAAAATTATAGAGGCTCAACTTGGTAAAATTGCTGAAAGCCAAACACTAATTCTCGCCCAATTTTCGGGCAAATCAGAGCCTAACCCTGTTGCAGATCTAAAAATAGTAAGAAGCAGTATGGATGTGGATGAACATGAAGGGTTGTACTATGGCAACACTCGCTCACCCGGCTAAACCATTGAAGACCTCATAAAGATGATCATTGTGAAGAACCCCGACACTGAACGAGGTAATGAAGCTGCGTACCAAATTTTTATTAATCAAGTTGCTCAGAAGGTACGTGACGTGAGCTTGAGAATGAATACAAGAAATTGTCTGAGAAACTACCTTCTAAGTTAGGGACAAATGAATTTGCTACACTTTGTGATCTAGGTGCTAGTGTTTTCTACAATCCCCAAAACATTATTTGATAGGCTTAATCTTGGTTCTTCCATGACAAGTAAATTTAACTTGCACTTAGCAGATTCCACCTAGAAACAAGTTGTTGAAATTAAACAAAATATAGTTGTTGACGTTAAAGATTGTCTTGCACTAATTGATCTTTTCATAGTTAATATGCCTGAATATTCTAAGGCGCCTATCATTCTTGGTAGGCCATTTTTGAAAACCGTTAAAGTCTTGATTAGTTTTCATGAAGGGAACGTTTAGATTTGAATTACCCTCGTGTGCATCATTTTATTTTTATTTTTCCTAGGAAGAAGAACAAGTCCAACAGAGACAAAAATAATCACCTTAAAAGCGAACTACTTTGGGGTTGGAATCCCCATTGCAAAGAACAGTTCATCTTCATTTGGATCGAGTTCAACGACCTAAAACAAAGCGTTTTTGGGAGGCAACCCATGATAAATAGTATGTAAGAGGGGGCTGCTTGCTCGGCCTGAATAAAGGCGGCGGTACTAGGATCCATCTCATGCCAAGACAAAGATTTATTTGATGCCGGTCTTCCTTGATCTAGCCGGACTGTCGAGTTCCGAAATGCTCCGTCGGGGAACTCTAACTAGCGACATGCCGGAGATTGCTAGATCGGATGGGTTCCGGTCGCGCACAATCATGTATTTTACTGTTTGTTTGGTTTTAGAGTGAGCGTTGCGAAGATTTGCAATCTATTGTCATCATGTGACATGTCTTTAGTCTCATGTTGAAATCAGTCGTGGAGAATGGCATGGAGGCCGTGATATGAGGACTAGTAATGGTGCTTCGAGTCATTCATAGTCTAAACTTGCAGTGTGAAACCCTAGGGCTGGCCTTAATTGGTTGTATCTAATAATGACCTTGTTGAAGGCATTATTTGTGATTGCAGACTTTCTCCTAAGTGAAAACTTATGATCTATGATCAGGACGATGTCAACACTTGTGCATTTTTTCCTTTTTGAAGACGTTGTTTTTGAGAAGATGGATTTCCGGTGCTGTCTTCGTGCTGTTTGGTCCCCTATTATAAGGAATAAACACTATAACTAGACTTTTCTTTTCTGTAATTTTTCTCTCTCTTTTTAGCTATGTGCCTCCGTATTGCCATTATGACACTTCATTAATGTAGAGGCTATGTGTAATTAGTATCTTGACGATATTAATATATTCTCTTTATCAAAAAAATATGAAAACACATTGCATTAAATAAGAAAAAAAACTATAATAGAAATCGAGAATGCAAAATGGTAGTGAATAGAGAGAAAGATTTTTCTGATTTTCTTGTTTCTGAAAATATTTTATAGTATCTATCTCCTAGACGGCGTAGAGAATTGAAAATTTTCATGTCTTTTAACTCTCGCACTCGTAAATGAAAAGTTACGGAAGAAGACTCATCAGTTTACAATGAAAATAATATATAAAACTGTGGATAATTTTGAAATCAGGCTGAGCGTCTTGATAGATATGCACAAAAATTCATTATGTGGTCCACCATTGATGCGTTTCCCGTTTTTGTTCTTGTTAACGAATACGGTGCATGTACATCCCGTAATTGGCATATCGGACATTTTGCTGCCGCGCAACACAGTGGCCCCCAGGCAGCAGTGTCGTCAGTGACCTCTAACTCCGTCCGGAACCCAGGCGTGGCACCAGCTCGCCACATCCGGCCGCCACGCGTGGCTCCTCTGCATCGAAGCCCGCACCCGCTACTTGCCGCCGCTCCCGCCAAAGTCAGGCGTCACTCAAAAAGACAGAGCGCTTCGTGCATGGAAAATGCAAATCAGAGCAGAGCGGTGGATCTGATCAAACCATCCAGTCTGAAGCAGTGAATTGAGTGGTCGGAAGGAAACAGGGCTAGGTGCGCATGGCGGCGGCGGTGTGGGAGGAGGTGGCCGTCGCGGTGTCGACCGGCGGGAGCGGCGGCGACGGTGGCACGGTGTTCTCCATCTGCGTGTTTACGGCGGTGCTGTGCCTGTGCCTGGTCGCCGGCCACCTGCTCGAGGAGAACAAATGGGTCAACGAGTCCATCACCGCCCTGATCATCGTACGCTTCCATCTCCATCCATCATGTTAATTTCTGGGAGAGGTCGCCATAACAGGTACTAGCACCGAGCTGTCTGATTTTCTTGGCACGCAGGGGTGCATCGTTGGGGCATTCATATTCCTGCTAAGCAAAGGCAAGAACTCGCGCATCCTCCGGTTCGACGAGCAGCTCTTCTTCAACTACGTCCTCCCGCCCATCATCTTCAACGCCGGGTACTTATCCTTCCAATCCCTAAACCGCCCCCCATCTGTCCTAATCTATTCGTGCGGACGACGCTTGGGCCGAAACTGCCTCTAACGGCCGCCCCTATGTGGTGTCCGCGGTTCGCGAACCAAACCTCCGGCAACCGGCCGCCGCAGAGCATGACGCATCCGCTGCCGCCGTATGGCTACATGCCGGCCTATGTGCTGCCGCCGAGCGCCGAGCCGCTTGTCTTTCCGCAGTGAGTCCCCCGGAGTTTGGCGACTCGGCGTCCTTTGCCCGGCGCCGGCCAATCTTTACCTCAACTTCCCCTACGCGCGCCCTCGTTGACTCGTCGGCGTTGGTGTGGGTGCCCATTGTGCGCGGCACACCCGATGGCTGGAACCTCTTCGATGGGCTGTCGACGATGGCCTTGGCGCCGGATGCCCACCATGTGTTTGCCGGATTGACGCCGGCGAACTCGGCATACTACAAGGATGAAGTGGAGCAAGAAATGATCAACGAATATGGACAAGGTCATCAGCAAGATATGCAAGGTGTTGTGCATGGTACGCAAGGTGCGCATGGTGGTGGCCTTGTTGGTGTTCAAGATGGGCATGGTGATGGGATTGGTGGTATGCAAGGTGGTGGGCATGGTGGTGGGCATGGTGATGGGATTGGTGGTGGGCATTGTGATGGGCAAGGTAATGAGAAAGGTGGTGAGCAGTGCAGTGAGCAAAGTGAGCTTGATAGTGCAGGAGAGGGCTTGTTTGAAGTTGAGCTTGAGCTTGAGCACATGAACTCAAATGCATCACACTACGCCAAGAGGACCGGGTCATTCACAAACTAGGAAGATGAGCTCACGATTTTAGATGCATGGACGACGTGACAAGGGCATGATTTGAGGAGGACGAGAAAAAGAAGAAAGCAATCATTAATCGACAAGATTAATCAATTCATAAGCTTGTTCAAACTATGGGATTTGTTGTCCTTTGGAGTTGGTAGTATGCCTGATGTCGGGTGTTTGAATTTGATATTTGTTCTTTATGTTGAACTATGTTTGAGGTTGAGACTATGAGTGATGTTGAAATTATTTAAAAGGGCAAAAAAATTCAAAAATAGTCAAAAGGCCAAAAAATCAGCGCGTGGATGGGATTTGGCAGGCCCCATTGGGCGCGGGGAGAAGCGTTCGCGCGGACGACGGCCATTTTGGCCCCCAAATCATGTCCACGGCAGACAATTTCAAACAAAATATGGAGGGTGCCCTTGGAGATGCTCTAAGCTCAGTAGAAATAGAGAGCTCTGGGCGTCGAACTGGCCAAATGTGTTATTAGCCCACCTGTCAGTGTGGGTGTGAGCAGGGCCGGAGCCAGAGAGAAAAAATATCCTGATGCATGTTCAAGCTTGCAGCCTTCTCTTGTTGAATTTCTGCCTCCCTGATGCCTTTGTTTGAGCTCAAAAGTATTAGAAAAAACAGTCTTGGACCCTAATGCATGTGCATCAGGGTAAGCCCAAAGAGCTCCGCCCCTGGGTGTGGGAGGAGCGCACCCGGCCCTTTCGAGTAGTAACGCATGGGGCACACATGCTCTAGTATATATTCATTATGCCATGTATTCAAGTAATAATTGAGCAACAGTGAGTGCGTCTGTTGGATGAGTCGGTTCATGGCTCTTCTTCTTGATCAATTTGCAGTTTCCAGGTGAAGAAGAAGCAGTTCTTCCATAATTTCCTCACCATCATGTCCTTCGGGGTCTTAGGGGTTTTCATCTCTGTTTCCATCGTTTCTGCAGGTATATACTTTGCAAATTGTTTCACATTTTCCTGCATATGTTACTTGCCCATGCATGTGTTACAACAATAGTGAATTTGCAATCTTGGAAAATAAACCAATTTTACATGAGTGGCAAAATTTAGTGGAGTAAACGACTAGTATATATGGACTAAGCTGCTAAAACCGAGTGGCACTAAACGAATTTTTTATGAGTGGACTGGAGACACGATTTTGTTAGTACATGGAGGAAGGTGCACATTCCTGCTTTTTTCTCCCGGATTAACACTAGGTGGATTATTCACAGTGTGAGGTACACCAAAAAAAAAGTTTTGTGCTATTATCCATGAACATGAAACAGCTTCCCCTAAAAATGGCAATTTCCTATTAGTGACATCTACGTGGATGTTATGGAATAGATTTGTCTCGGTCGATCATTGATCCAGTTTTTGTCGCCTTAACACTCTTTCTGCATCGGTAACCAATTTTTTATTTTTAAGGAAGTTATTTTTGTTCATTACATTGGTTATCTCTTGCTGAATATCCTATTTCTTGGGATCAGGTTGCTACTGGCTCTTCCCAAAAGTTGGTTTCGGAAAACTTGACGTGGTGGATTATCTAGGTTTGCATTTCTTTATCTAGGAATGTTTGCCTCTTCTTCTTCTTATATTGCTTCCAATTAAGTACTGCTCATCTGATTTGCAATTCTAGCACTGGGAGTCATATTTTCTTCGACAGACACCGTGTGCACGCTCCAGGTCCGTTGGGCACTTAAATTCTGACTTATGAGTGTTTTCCCCAAGTATCTGTATTTTGACGAATGTGTTCCATTTCGCGTGCCAAAATTCAGGTCATAAGCCAAGACGAGACTCCAAGGTTGTACAGCTTAGTGTTTGGAGAAGGAGTCGTCAATGATGCAACGTCAGTGGTCCTATTCAACGCCATAAAGAATATTGATATCACTAGACTCAAAGGAGGGGTGGTGCTAAAAGTTATCGCAGATTTCCTCTACCTATTTGCAACTAGTACTATCCTTGGAGCTACGGTAAGGACAGTATGTTTTTAAAATCTCAAATCTGTGGTATTTATGATTACTGTTGTACATATTTTACATAATCGTGGCACTAAATAATTTTGCACCTTTATTTATTTTTAAAATGGAACCAGATTGGACTGTCGACTGCTTATGTTCTCAGAGCACTATATTTTGGTAGGTGAGTAGAAAGCTACCAGGTCATAATTTCATTTGGTTCATCTTTTGCTCATTATATTTGTAATGCTTTCCCTTTATTTTCTAGGCACTCGACTGACCGGGAGGTAGCCTTAATGGCTCTCATGGCTTATTTATCGTATATGCTGGCGGAAGTAAGTCCATTGTAGTTGAAGTATGTTCAGTTTTATATGTTCTTCAGCAATGCACCTGACGATACGCTCGTTTTCGCAGTTTCTAAATCTGAGTGGGATTTTGACTGTTTTCTTTTGCGGCATCGTCATGTCCCATTACGCATGGCATAATGTAACAGAGAGCTCTCGAATCACGACAAGGTGCTACAACTATATTGCTTAAGCGTTACTAAATTGTCTGCATGGCCATCAGAGCAACTGTTAACTAGTTTGTTTTATTTTGGTAATTTACTTTCCTGTGAAAATTATATTGACAGACATAATATAATGCAATTGATGTAACTGCAGGCACATATTCGCGACATTATCGTTCATCGCCGAGACATTTATCTTTCTTTATGTTGGAATGGATGCCCTTGACATGGATAAGTGGAAGATAACAAAGGCAGGGTAAGCAACAAGCCCAATTTTTTTGTTCGCCCAAAGAATTCAGCATTTCCCCCAACTTACAACCTTAAAGCCTAATTTTCTTATTTTCCCTAGCTTCAAGACATCACTTGGTATCTTCGGTATCATCATCTCACTCATTTTGCTGGGTCGTGCCGCATTTGTTTTCCCTCTATCCATTCTGTCAAATTTCCTAACTGGGAATTCTGAGAAAGCACCCATCACTTTCAAGCACCAGGTTTGTTTCTGAACCAGTTATATATTCCTTCACTTAATCATGTCTAGACCTGGTAGAACATCCACTGAATAAATTCGTCTATCGGTTAAAGGTTGTGATCTGGTGGGCTGGGCTCATGAGAGGTGCCGTTTCAATCGCGCTAGCATATAATCAGGTATAGGTACTCCTCATTTGGGCGCACGGCACTAATATAGATCTGTTTAACATGCATGCATGTTTTCAGTTCACGTTTTCAGGTGTAACGGTGGATCCCGTCCATGCAGCCATCATCACCAGTACAATCGTTGTAGTGTTTTTCACAACTCTGGTAAGTATCTCGCCAGGCCCCGCAATATTCGGAATGAGATATTCCTACGAGTGAAAGGTTTTGGAAACCTGGAAACTTTTCGCAAAAAAAAAAAACCCTGGAAACTGAAAGAGACATATTCCCCGTCATTTTTTCAGGTGTTTGGTTTCCTGACAAGGCCTCTGATAAGCGCGATGCTCCCGCATCATCGGCACGGGGAGGAGGCGACAAAAGGCGGCCACAGCACGGGGAGCAACTCCCCGAAGGACGACTTCATCCTGCCATTTCTCTCGGACGAGGATGCGTCGGGGAGTGGAAGCGGCTTCATTCAAGCCAAGAGGAGCATATCGATGCTGCTGGAGAGACCCGTGCACACGGTGCACATCCACTGGAGGAAGTTCGACGACAGGTTCATGAGACCGATCTTCGGCGGGCCACGGTCACACTGACTGACTGGTACTACTATGTCTCATGAGGTGGAATAATAGACTGGAGTATAGCTAACCGAGCTAGGCGAGGCAATTTAATCTGTGTGTAATAATATGTCTGGACCGAGTTTTTTTATTTTTTTGAGACGGAGCAAAAAACTAGACCAATGCTGAGAGGAACCATCATGGTATTTTATAAAGATAGTTTTTTTTATATCATATTGATTGCCTTATGTGATGCATTTATGGAGTAGAAGTACTGCACTTTCGAATATACCGTATCACATGCATCCCCATTATTTGAACCTTGATTAAAATACTCCATACCGGTTTACAGGGTATTACGCTTTTCGAGAAAAAACTTTAACTAACAATTTGGTCAACAAAATATAGAATATATATCAAAAAATCATACTATTAGAAACTTCACTGGTAGAAAAACAGGCTTCCGGGAAGCCCCATAAGTCGCGAAGGTAAAGGAACCGCGACTAATGGGGCCTTTAGTCGCGGTTCGTGTGGCGAACCGCGACCAAAGTCCTGGGCCCAGGGCGCACGGTGGCCAGCTGGTGCACGTGGGGGTTTTAGTCGCGGTTGGCCAGCCCAACCGCGACCAAAGGTGCTCCGAAGGCCTTTAGTCGCGGTTGGCCGAGCCAACCGGGACTAAAGCCCCTCCCCATATATACCCATCCAAGCAGCCAACACTTAGCCATTTGGAGCCATTCTCTTCACAAACTTCACAAGTGAGTGTTAGGTTTGCTTTTGGTTCCTCTTATGCACATAAGGTGTTTGATGAAATGCCCCAAGAGCATGAAACAAACATGATATGAAGTGTTGGAGTCACACTTGAGCTTTCTCATTTATTTTTTCCTCCTCGATCGCGGTTAGCAACTTGAACCTTTGATATGTGTCATTGATAAAATATGCATGTGTGTGTAGTTCATTAATTGTTTAATTTATATTGTTTGTAGCTAGTTAGTTTAACAAATGCATGATGGTTAATTATATATTTTATATTATAATAATGCAGATGAATCGGCAATGGATGTACGGTAACCGACTCTCCGGCGAGTTCAGTACGGGTTTGAAAGATTTCCTCGTAGTGGCTAATGCGAACAAGCAGTGGGGGTTTTGTTATCCGTCCATGTGTTAAGTGTAAGAATCGGAAGGGTTACTCTTCCTCAAGAGATGTTCACATGCACCCGCTTCGGCACGGTTTCATGCCAAGCTATAATTGTTGGACCAACCATGGAGAAAGCGGGGTTATAATGGAAGAAGCTGAAGAAGGGGATGATTTCAATGATGAAAGCTATCTTTCTCATTTCGGTGATACTTTCATGGAGGATGCTCGAAGGTGAAGGGGAAGGTGAAGAAGAGGCACGTGATGATCCCGTTGATGATCTTGGTCGGACCATTGCTGATGCACGGAGACGCTCGCGAAACTGAAAAAGAGAGGGAGAATTTGGATCGCATGTTAGAGGATCACAGGAAGGCGCTGTACCCCGGATGCGATGATGGTCCGAAAAAGCCGGGCTGCACTACTCGGATTTGCCGAGATGGAAGGCACAGCAGGTGTAGCTGACTCGGCATTTGAAAACTTGCCGAAAATGTTGAAGAATATGTTTCCAAAGAATAACGAGTTGCCCGCCACTACGTACGAAGCAAAGAAGGTTGTCTGCCCTCTAGGTTTAGAGGTTCCGAAGATACATGCATGCATCAACGATCGCATCCTCTACCGCGGTGAATACGAGAATTTGAATGAATGCCCGGTATGCACCGCATTGCGTTATAAGATCAGAGGCGATGACCCTGGTGACGATGTTGAGGGCCAGAAACCCAGGAAGAGGGTTCCCGCCAAGGTGATGTGGTATAATCCTATAATACCACGGTTGAAACGTCTGTTCAGGAACAAAGAGCATGCCAAGTTATTGCGATGGCACAAAGAGGACCGTAAGTCGGACGGGGAGTTGAGACACCCCGCAGATGGAACGCAATGGAGAAAGATCGACAGAGAGTTCAAAGATTTTGCAGTCGACGCAAGGAACATAAGATTTGGTCTAAGTACGGATGGCATGAATCCTTTTGGCGAGCAGAGCTCCAGCCATAGTACCCGGCCCGTGACTCTATGCATCTACAACCTTCCTCCTTGGTTGTGCATGAAGCGGAAGTTCATTATGATGCCGAGTGCTCATCCAAGGTCCGAAGCAACCCGGCAACGACATCGATGTGTACCTAAGGCCATTAGTTGATGAACTTTTACAGGCTGTGGGGCAGACCTGGTGTCCGTGTGTGGGATGAGCACAAAGAAGAGGAATTTGACCTACGAGCGTTGCTTTTCGTAACCATCAACGATTGGCTCTGCTCTTAGTAACCTTTCGGGACTGTCAAATAAGGGATACAATGCATGCACGCACCGCTTACATGAGACTCGAAAGTGTACATTTGCCAAATTGTAAGAAGAACGTGTACCTTGGGCATCGTCGATTTCTTCCGAAAGGTCATCCAAGAAGAAAGAAAGGCAAGCATTACAACGGCAAGGCAGATCACCGGCCGAAGCCTCGCGGAACACACCGGTGCTGAGGTATTTGATATGGTCAAGGGTTTGAAAGTCATCTTTGGAAAGGGTCCTGGCGGACAATCGGTTCCGAAGGGAGCCGACGGGCACGTAGCCATGTGGAAGAAGAAATCTATATTCCGGGAGCTAGAATATTGGAAAGTCCTAGAAGTCCGCTCCGCAATCGACGTGATGCACGTTACGAAGAATATTTGCGTGAACATCCTAAGCTTCTTGGGCGTGTATGGGAAGTCAAATGATACAAAGGAAGCACGGCAGGACCGACGAAAGTTTGAAAGACCCCGATGACAAGCATCCGGAACGGTTTCAAGGTCGTGCCGCCTACGCTCCGACCAAAGAAGAGAAGGTCATCTTTTTTGAATGCCCGAGCAAGTATGAAGGTCCCGTCGAGATTCTCGTCCAATATAAAGGGAATAATAAACATGGCGGAGAAAAAGTTCCAAAACCCGAAGTCTCACGACCGCCACGTGATTATGACGCAATTGCTTCCGATTGCTTTGAGGGGCTCCTGCCGGAAAATGTTCGAGTAGCCATTGTGAAGCTATGTGCATTCCTCAATGCAATCTCTCGAAGGTAATCAATCCGGAAGTTCTACCACGGTTACGTAACGATGTGATCTAATGTCTTGTCGGTTTCGAGTTGGTGTTCCCGCCATCCTTCTTCAATATTATGACGCACCTCCCGGTTCACCTAGTCGATGAGATTTCCATTCTCGGTCCCGTATTTCTACACAATATGTTCCCCTTCGAGAGGTTCATGGGAGTATTAAAGAAATATGTTCGTAACCGTGCTAGGCCAGAAGGAAGCATCGCCAAGGGCTATGGAAATGAGGAGGTAATTGAGTTTTGTGTTGACTTTGTTCCCGACCTTAAGCCGATTGGTCTTCCTCAATCGCGGCACGAGGGGAGACTAAGTGGAAAAGGCACGATCGGAAGGAAATCAATGATATGTATGGACGGCCATTCTCCGACCGAAGCACACCACACAGCTTCGACCAATTCCAGCTTGGTGGCTCCGTACTTTGAGAAACACAAGAATATTTTACGCTCGGACAACCCCGGGAAGCCCGAATCCCGGATTAGGAAGGCCCACATGGAGACTTTCGGCAGCTTGGTTGAGAAAACATTTAATGAGTGACAATAAGGTTGTAGATCAGCTCGTACATGTTGGCCAAGACACCATCTTCGACTATAACGACTTTCCAAGGGTACGAGATAAATGGGAATACATTTTACACGATCGCCCAAGATAAAAAGAGCACCAACCAAAACAAGTGGTGTCCGCTTTGATGCAACGAACCGAGAATGGGCAAAAGGTCACATATTATGGTTACATAGAGGAGATATGGGAACTTGACTATGGACCCTCCTTTAGGGTCCCTTTGTTCCGGTGCAAATGGTTCAAGCTAACAGGAGGTGGGGTAAAGGTGGACCAAGCAATACGGAATGACAATGGTGGATTTCAACAATCTTGGTTATCTTGACGAACCATTCGTCCTAGCGAAAGATGTCGCTCAGGTTTTCTATGTGAAGGACATGAGTAGCAAACCGAGGAAACGGAAAGATAAGAAAACGATCAAGTACATCATGCGATGATCCAAAGCGCCACATTGTTCTTTCAGGGAAAAGAAACATCGTGGGAGTGGAGGACAAGACAGACATGTCGGAAGATTATAATATGTTTGCTGAAATTCCGCCCTTCAAAGTGAACACCGACCCAAGCATTAAGTTAAATGATGAGGATGCTCCATGGATACGGCACAATCGTAAGCAAGCAGGGACACAAGGGAAGAAATGATGTGTAATAATTTATTGTACCAAACTTTGTTGAATGAATCATGTGAATTATATTACCCGTGATGTGTTTGGTGTCCATTTTCGAATGATTCAATTGACTCGAGATAGCACCGATGATACATGAAATTTGGAGTGACTAAGTCATACTCCCGCATATAGGAAATTTGGAGTGACTAAGTCATACTCCCGCATACATGAAATTTGGAGTGATTTAGTCATACTCCCGCCTAGGCGTATAATATGCATACTCGTAGTCTTCATAGCCGCCGCCGTTGTACCGGTAGTCGTCGCCTTCTAAGTTGCCGGCGTCGTCGCCGCTGCCGTCGTCGGCCGCCGTCGGGCGGCGCTCGTGGCTCGAACCGAGGGTAGCGCAGGCGGGGGATATCGCCGGCCGTGATGTAGTCCATGACGCTCGCGGAGTCCGGCCGTACCACCATAGCCGACGGCCGGCCTCGTGGAAGTTTCCGGGAGGCGGGACCGTCCTCCTCATACTCGGCGAGCGCCCTCTCACGCCGATTGATGAAGAAGGCGTCCCAAGTATGCCGGTTATCGGGATGCCGGCGGATTCATCCGTTGCTCCGGCGTGAGGTCGAGGTAGTAGTGGTTCGTGATGGCCGCCCGGCGCGCAGCACCTCGAGGGACGGGAGGGACCGGCACGCCGCCGGCGCTTAGGCTCCGGCCGGCAGGGACGCGGTAGCCCGGAGGGCAAGGGTAGTTCGAGGCGCAAAGCTCCTCCACCCGCCGGTAGGTTAGAGTGGGTGCGGTGGAAGCCATGAGAGAGTGATGAGAGATTGTAGAGATGTGATGCTGGCCAAGCCGGGCTACCTATATGTAGTGACAAATGGCGGGAAAAATGGGAGCGGGAAGACAGGAGGCGGGAAGAAAGAGGCGGGGAGAAAGTGGCGGGAAGAAATTGGCGGGAAAAAATTGGCGGGAAGAAAGAGGCCGGAAGAAATTGGCGGGAAACAATTGGCGGGAAGAAAGAGGAGGGAAGACAGGGAAGAAATGGCGGGAAGACGAGGAGGGAAGAGGGGGTCGGCGGAAAGAGGCGGGAAGAGGGGGCCAACGAACTTTTGAATTGAATTAGTTTTATTTTTATGAATTTTTTATAATTTGTATTTTTAAAATTTTGAATTGAATTAGTTTTATTTTTCTTAATTTTTTGATATATTATATGTATTTTAAACATTTTGAATTGAATTAGTTTTATTTTTATGAATTTTTTGATATATTATATGTATTTTAAACATTTTGAATTGAATTAGTTTTATTTTTCTGAAATTTTTGATATATTATTTGTATTTTATGATTTTGAAATGAATTAGTTTTATTTTTCTGAATTTATTGATATATTATATGTATTTTAAACATTTTGAATTGAATTAGTTTTATTTTTCTGAAATTTTTGATATATTATTTGTATTTTATGATTTTGAAATGAATTAGTTTTATTTTTCTGAATTTATTGATATATTATATGTATTTTAAACATTTTGAATTGAATTAGTTTTATTTTTCTGAAATTTTTGATATATTATTTGTATTTTATGATTTTGAAATGAATTAGTTTTATTTTTCTGAATTTATTGTTATATTATATGTATTTTAAACATTTTGAATTGAATTAGTTTTATTTTTCTGAAATTTTTGATATATTATTTGTATTTTATGATTTTGAAATGAATTAGTTTTATTTTTCTGAGTTTTTCTGTATTTTTAACATTTTGAAAAACAAAAAGTAATTTGAAAAATACCTTTAGTCGCGGTTGGCCTCGCCAACCGCGACTAAAGGTCTGTGCGCGCGGGAACGAAAAACCCGGCGAAAAAAGCCTTTAGTCGCGGCTGGTCTGGCGACCCGCGACTAAAGGGTACCCTTTAGTCGCGGGTCGGCTCCCCAACCGCGACTAAAGGGGTGGCGCTATAAATACTCGCGGGCGCGAACGGCTGGCCAGTTCTTCTTCTTCTCCTCGAACCGTCAGGCTGCGCGCGCGGAGATCGAATCCTCTCAGACGCCGCCGTCGCCGCCGTCGTCCGTCGCCGAACACGCCGCCGTATGTGTTGCTGCCCTCCCGTCCGCGCGCGCTAATCGATCGAGCCCCGGCCCCGGCTGCCCTCCCCTCCCCGGCCGCCGCTCTCCTGCCGCGCGCCGCCGCGACGCGACGATGGAGACACGACGGCACCGCCGCCGCCCCTCGCCGCTTCCCCCGCGAGTGTCCCCTCGCCGCTGCCGCGCGCCCTCTCCCGGCCGTCGTCGCCGCACGCGCACCGCCGGCGCCCTCGCCGCGCACGCGCGCGCGGGTGCGCCCCGCTCGGCAGCAGAGAGAACCAGAGAGGAGAGGAGAGCGAGAGAACCAGAGAGTTTTTTGGTTTTTTTTTGGTTTTTTTTAATTGTAACTAAGTTTTTTTAATTAAAATTGTAAATGTAACTTAATTAAATTTTAAACGTGTATTATATGTGAAGAAGAACTTAGTAACAATTCAAAAAACTAAAAAAAAACTTAGTTACAAATTCAAAAAACAAAACTTAACCACCGCCGCGCGTGCCACACACGCACTAGGGCGCCGAGGACACATAACTTAACCACACCGCCGCGCGTATACGGATCGAGGGGGCAGCGCTCTCGTCGCCCCTCCGTATACGCGCGGTGTTTTTTTTGGGATCGAGAGGGGGCGGCGAGGGTTATGTGTCCTCGGCACCGCCACCGCCCTTTCGCCACCGCCCTTTCACCACCGCCACCGCGCGCGTATACTGAGGGGGGAGCGAGCCCCTCGTCGCCCCCTCCGCATACGCGCGGTGTTTTTTTTGGGATCGAGATCAGGGGGCGGCGAGGGTTATGTGTGTGTTGTCCTCGCCTCCCTCTCCGTGACGCCGTCGTCTACCGCCCCGTCTCGCGCTCTTCCGCGACACCCTCTCCCACCCCTTCCAGCTCGCCGGCCCCCTCCTTTTGCCACCGCCCTTTCGCCACCGCCACCGCCCCTTCTTCACTTAATTAATTTGTTTTGACTACATGTTTTCAGGATCGACATATGGCGGACCATAGAGCTGACCCGATTCTCGGACAACTATGATCCGGACGTCGAAGACCATATGTTCGGCATCATAAAAGGCGATATTCCTTTTGTGCCGACCGGAGAAGAAGAAGATGATATCGCTTCTTATCCGAACCTTGAGTGTGAAGATGAAGGGCGCCGTCAGCCAGTTGCATGATGCCGAAGAAACGTCGATAAACGACGATCTTCAATTGGAAGTAGCAACCACCTCCGGCGCCGAGGTATATATATATATATACATATTGAGCGTCTGGTGATACAACTAACTGATTTGAATAAATGTGTGTGTACTAACGCGCGCGACTCTCTTTCTTATTTTAGCCCTCGGCCGGATCGTCGAAAAATCGAGTACGTCGTCGTCAAAGCGTGGCGCAACCAAGACGATGAAAGCAGGAGAAACATGCACCATCGATGTTGTCGACGAAGCAACCGGCAGGCCGCTGGAGCCCAAGCAAGAACGCCACCAAGTTTGTCGGCTCAATGCGGAGCCGTTGTTAGAGACAACGTCTCGATCACCCGCCAGGAGTGGAATGAGCCAAAGAAGGCACGTGTTGGTTTCACTTTTGTCGATACAGAGAGAAAAAAGATTGCTTCAACAAGCTTATGGAACATTTCGTTCTACCTCCGAATACCGCAAATACGATGAGGAGGGTAACAAGATTGCGGAAAACAAGAAGAGGCGCAAGCTAGTCAAACGAGTTCGCTCTTTCTAGGATGGCCAACGCATTCCGGAAATACAAGCAAAATCTAGCCCATGACTTTGTCAACCAGGGCAAGACTCCGGATTTCAAAGGACAATATGAGAAACTGCAACATGATTGGCCAGAATTTGTGAAGCAAAAGAAATCGGAGCAGTTCCTTGAACTATCGAAAAAAAATAAGGAAAATGCGGCCAAGAAGGAGTACAATCATAAAATGGGGCCAGGAGGGTATCGCTTTGGCAGCCTAAGTGGGAGAAGATGGAGAACGAGCCGAGGGCGCGAGGAATCCGTCCAGTACGGAGGGATGGGACCCAAGGGCCAAAAGCTGGTGGTACGGGCATGGGGGATCGCCGAACCCGGAGACAGGGGAGTGTGTTTACCAGGGCAAAATAATTACACCCACCCAAAACCTTATTGAGGCAATGAGGGATGCTCAAGAGGGAGGATCAAGTTCAACAGAGAGAACGACGCCCGACAAAAGCCCTCGGGAATCCCGAACACCGGAGGACGTGTACGAGGCATGCCCGGGGACATTTCGTGGAAACTAGGGTTCCCCGCAGAAGATGACCCGTACGGTTACTGAAGCCGTAAGAGAAAGATGGATCGGGATGCAGATGTTGTGGCGAAGTTGGTAACGGAAATGGATGTGATGAAGAAAACCGTGAGTGTACTAGTCGCCGAAAGAGATGCAGCTCGGGCGCAGAGATGAAGATCATCCAATGGATCTCGAAGCCGGCAGACGGAGAAGAAGCGAAGTGTGGCTTCCACGGAGGCCTCACCGGCCGGTGCACCGACGATCGAAATTACCGCACCGGAGCCTCGACTGGTGGTCGAAGTTACTGCACCGGAGCCTCCTCGCTACCCCGTGGACGATATAAAGGAGATGAAAGCATGTCATCCGTATTATCCTATCGGGAACATGTCCATGAAGGTAGCCATCGGCAGTGCTTTACCACTCGGAGCACTCCACCACAACAACCCCATTCAAGATGGCTATGCTCGTGTCACGGTGGAGGAGATAGTCCAAGGGTTTGAGGACCTGGACATTGACATTGCTACACCCGAAGGGGTGAAAAGACTTGGAGATGTCAAGCGCCAGCTCATTCTATGGCGAAGAAATTTATCAAGTTTCCAGGCGAGGCGCCAACAAGTCCACCCCCGTACGGCGGTGGTGGTGGCGGTGGCGGTGACGGTGGCGGTGGCGGTGGCGGTGACGGTGGCGGTGACGGTGGCGGTGGTGCTTCACCTAATACACCTCATTCACGTCGGCGACGCCGCCCCAGCTCCTCGTCCGGCGGGTGATCGGACACCGGTACCGCCCCCAATCCACCTCCGGCGAAGAAGCGTAAGCAGTCCCGGGTTATTAACCCGGACCCTTACGTACCTAAGAAAACAAAGGTACCGGAGGTATCACCGAAGCCTCTCCCCGGGAGGTCTTGGGAAAGTAGTGCCGAGGAAGTCGAGGCGGGCGCGGCTGCTGATTTAGAGAAATGGAAGGCAAGCGTCCGTAAGAAAATAGAGGGCGAGCCCAAGCCAGGATATTCTGACAAGGAAAAGCAAGGCTAAGTCATTTTTGAACACACCGTCCCAAGCCGCGAAGAATCCGCTCGACGACTATTTACGTGAACTTCGTAGGCAAGCACTCGCGTTCAAGAACCAGGAAAGAGTTGGCGGAGAAGAAAGCCTTGAAGGACGAGGCCGAGTCAAAATTAGAAAGGGGGAAAGAAGTTGCCCAGCTCGGGGAACAAAGTAAACAATCGATCGCCCCGCTCATAGTGCAAGCCGCCGGTCCGGATGCCCCCGATATCATAGCAGCTGCGGCAAGCACATGGATTGACCGTAGAAAGTGCCGTAAAACAAGCGGCCGACTTAGGTATCACTCTTCGTGCAAGTGTTAGGCCTTGATGAGGCGCCAATGAAGGACGTAGTATTTTCATATGTGAAGAATGGCCCTCTCATCGAGCCCGCGCAGAAAGAGGATCTACCTCGACAAATGAAAGGTCTCGCTAAATTGGTACAAGGGTTACATAAAACATGAAAACGCCAAAGACTATATCTATGCGGAAGTTAAATATGTGCATCACTTCAAACGTTACCGGGTACAAATTCCTCCGAGTGAATTGTTCCAGCTTGTTCAATCTGCGCGAGCTCGACAAATCTATCATCGATTGCTACGTTCGTA
>NC_061508.1:85598601-85685134 GCF_022539505.1 Lolium rigidum
TAACCACCGCCGCGCGTGCCACACACGCACTAGGGCGCCGAGGACACATAACTTAACCACACCGCCGCGCGTATACGGATCGAGGGCGCGCTCTCGTCGCCCCTCCGTATACGCGCGGTGTTTTTTGGGATCGAGAGGGGCGGCGAGGGTTATGTGTCCTCGGCACCGCCACCGCCCTTTCGCCACCGCCCTTTCACCACCGCCACCGCGCGCGTATGCCGAGGGGGAGCGAGCCCCTCGTCGCCCCTCCGCATACGCGCGGTGTTTTTTGGGATCGAGATCGGGGGCGGCGAGGGTTATGTGTGTGTTGTCCTCGCCTCCCTCTCCGTGACGCCGTCGTCTACCGCCCCGTCTCGCGCTCTTCCGCGACACCCTCTCCCACCCCTTCCGGCTCGCCGGCCCCCTCCTTTTGCCACCGCCCTTTCGCCACCGCCACCGCCCCTTCTTCACTTAATTAATTTGTTTTGACTACATGTTTTCAGGACTGACATATGGCGGACCATAGAGCTGACCCGATTCTGGACAACTATGATCCGGACGCTGAAGACCATATGTTCGGCATCATAAAAGGCGATATTCCTTTTGTGCCGACCGGAGAAGAAGAAGATGATATCGCTTCTTATCTGAACCTTGAGTGTGAAGATGAAGGGCGCCGTCGGCAAGCGAGATGATGCCGAAGAAACGTCGATAAACGACGATCTTCAATTGGAAGTAGCAACCACCTCCGGCGCCGAGGTATATATATATATATACATATTGAGCGTCCGGTGATACAACTAACCGATTTGAATAAATGTGTGTGTACTAACGCGCGCGACTCTCTTTCTTATTTTAGCCCTCGGCCGGATCGTCGAAAAAATCGAGTACGTCGTCGTCAAAGCGTGGCGCAACCAAGACGATGAAAGCGGGAGAAACATGCACCATCGATGTTGTCGACGAAGCAACCGGCGGGCCGCTGGAGCCCAGCAAGAACGCCACCAAGTTTGTCGGCCAATGCGGAGCCGTTGTTAGAGACAACGTCTCGATCACCCGCCGGGAGTGGAATGAGCCAAAGAAGGCACGTGTTGGTTTCACTTTTGTCGAACGAGAGAGAAAAAAGATTGCTTCAACAAGCTTATGGAACATTTCGTTCTACCTCCGGAATACCGCAAATACGATGAGGAGGGTAACAAGATTGCGGAAAACAAGAAGAGGCGCAAGCTAGTCAAACAGATTCGCTCTTTCTAGGATGGCCAACGCATTCCGGAAATACAAGCAAAATCTAGCCCATGACTTTGTCAACCAGGGCAAGACTCCGGATTTCAAAGGACAATATGAGAAACCGCAACATGATTGGCCAGAATTTGTGAAGCAAAAGAAATCGGAGCGAGTTCATTGAACTATCGAAAAAAAATAAGGAAAATGCGGCCAAGAAGGAGTACAATCATAAAATGGGGCCGGGAGGGTATCGCTTTTGGCAGCCTAAGTGGGAGAAGATGGAGAACGAGGCGAGGGCGCGAGGAATCCGTCCGAGTACGGAGGGATGGGACCCAAGGGCCAAAGGCTGGTGGTACGGGCATGGGGGATCGCTGAACCCGGAGACGGGGAGTGTGTTTACCAGGGCAAAATAATTACACCCACCCAAAACCTTATTGAGGCAATGAGGGATGCTCAAGAGGGAGGATCGGGTTCAACGGAGAGAACGACGCCACGACAAAAGCCCTCGGGAATCCTGAACACGGAGGACGTGTACGAGGCATGCCCGGGGACATTTCGTGGAAACTAGGGTTCCCCGGAAAGATGACCCGTACGGTTACTGAAGCCGTAAGAGAAAGATGGATCGGGATGCGGATGTTGTGGCGAAGTTGGTAACGGAAATGGATGTGATGAAGAAAACCGTGAGTGTACTAGTCGCCGAAAGAGATGCAGCTCGGGCGCAGCATGAAGATCATCCAATGGATCTCGGAAGCCGGCAGCGGAGAAGAAGCGAGTGTGGCTTCCACGGAGGCCTCACCGGCTGGTGCACCGACGATCGAAATTACTGCACCGGAGCCTCGGCTGGTGGTCGAGATTCTTGCACCGGAGCCTCCTCGCTACCCCGTGGACGATATAAAGGAGATGAAAGCATGTCATCTCGTATTATCCTATCGGGAACATGTCCATGAAGGTAGCCATCGGCGATGCTTTACCACACGGAGCACTCCACCACAACAACCCCATTCAAGATGGCTATGCTCGTGTCACGGTGGAGGAGATAGTCCAAGGGTTTGAGGACCTGGACATTGACATTGCTACACCCGAAGGGGTGAAAAGACTTGGAGATGTCAAGCGCCAGTTCATTCTATGGCGAAGAAATTTATCAAGTTTCCGGGCGAGGCGCCAACAAGTCCACCCCGTACGGTGGTGGTGGTGGCGGTGGCGGTGACGGTGGCGGTGGCGGTGGCGGTGACGGTGGCGGTGACGGTGGCGGTGGTGCTTCACCTAATACACCTCATTCACGTCGGCGAGACGCCGCCCCCGATCCTCGTCCGGCGGGTGATCGGACACCGATACCGCCCCAATCCACCTCCGGCGAAGAAGCGGAAGCAGTCCTGGGTTATTAACCCGGACCCTTACGTACCTAAGAAAACAAAGGTACCGGAGGTATCACTGAAGCCTCTCCCCGGGAGGTCTTGGGAAAGTAGTGCCGAGGAAGTCGAGGCGGGCGCGGCTGCTGATTTAGAGAAATGGAAGGCAAGCGTCCGAGAAGAAAATAGAGGGCGAGCCCAAGCCGGTATATTCGACAAGGAAAAGCGGTGGGCTAAGTCATTTTTGAACACACCGTCCCAAGCCGCGAAGAATCGCTCGACGACTATTTACGTGAACTTCGTAGGCAAGCACTCGCGTTCAAGAACGAGGAAAGAGTTGGCGGAGAAGAAAGCCTTGAAGGACGAGGCCGAGTCAAAATTAGAAAGGGGAAAGAAGTTGCCCGGCTCGGGGAACAAAGTAAACAATCGATCGCCCCGCTCATAGTGCAAGCCGCCGGTCCGGATGCCCCCGATATCATAGCAGCTGCGGCAGCACATGGATTGACTGTAGAAAGTGCCAGAAAACAAGCGGCCGACTTAGGTATCACTCTTCGTGCGGTGTTAGGCCTTGATGAGGCGCCAATGAAGGACGTAGTATTTTCATATGTGAAGAATGGCCCTCTCATCGAGCCTCGCGGAGAAGAGGATCTACCTCGACAAATGAAAGGTCACGCTAAATTGGTACAAGGGTTACATAAAACATGAAAACGCCAAAGACTATATCTATGCGGAAGTTAAATATGTGCATCACTTCAAACGTTACTGGGTACAAATTCCTCTCGAGTGAATTGTTCCAGTTGTTCAATCTGCGCGAGCTCGACAAATCTATCATCGGTTGCTACGTTACGTAAGTGATTTATTAATTTCTACCCCATCTCGTTCATTGCCTGCACTATATATATATATATATATATTGTCCTAACTATCTTGTTGTGTACGCTATATATTATGCGGAATGAAGAAGCGGGAAATGCGAATAAGGAACATCCATGATGTTGGGTTCATTGACCCACACATCGTTAATTCATATGTGTTAGAATACCACCCCGCCGACGTGGAGGAAGACCTGTGGCGGTTTATTAGAAAACGAGCAAGAGAAAAGTGATATTCTATTTCCTTACCATTTTGGGTGAGTGTTTACGTCTTGAGCACATTCTCTTTTGTTTACTCCATGCATGGTATGTGGCTAATCGATGAGTTATGCATGATCGTGCATGTATCGTGTCCGCGGGTTCCACTGGATTCTTATGGTAATTAAAGTTCAGACCTCCTCGGTTCTCGTCCACGACTCTCTGAATATGGATCCGGCGCTTTGGGGCGACATGAGAAAAATGATGCAAAAGTAATTATTTTCATTCATTTGCGCTCTATATCGATCGGCCTATTTCGTTCATCATTTCCTTATATCAAGTAACTAATTAATAACTCTCTTGTTTATTTAATTTTCTTTGCCTCGTAGGGTTTGGAGACGGTTCGTAGATACCAAGGTCGGTGAATTCAAAAAAGAGCTACATTTTAAAATGGCAAGTGCCGACAATTGGGATACTCAGCCACCGGGGACCAATCTATGTGGATACTATGTTTGTGAGAAATTCCGGAGATACCGCAATGAGCGGGACCGGACGTGTGAGAACAACATCCCGAGGAATAACCTCCGGAAGACGCTTAGTCCGAAGCTCGCTTCCGACCACTTCAAGAGGAACTAGCTGGATGGTTGGCGAGGGAAGTCATCGATCCTAGAGGAGAACACTATTACGATGACGTAGATCTTTATACGCACCGGAATTTGTAACTAACTTGTTCAAAATTGTATATGGTCATCCGATATTGAATATATATTGTATATGGTCATCCGATATTGAATATATATTGTATATTACTCTTGAATTCTTTTTGGTTCTAATTTCAAATTTGTTTGAAATTGTACATTCATATGCATGTATGTATACGATGCCGTAGAATATGTGAAACTCCTTCAAAATTAAAACCCAAAAGAAATAAAATAATACAAATTAAAAAGAAACCAGATTTAGGGGGAGGGGGGCTAAACCCTAAACCTGCGGAGGCCTTTAGTCGCGGTTGGCCGGAAGAACCGCGACTAAAGGTCCTCCGCCCGGCGCTCGCCTGCGGCCCACGTGGATGGGCCTTTAGTCGCGGTTCGTAAGGAACCGCGACTAAAGGGGGGGGGGGGCCTTTAGTCGCGCTACTTTGGTCGCGGTTGGGCCACCGCGACTAATGGCAGTTGCCAACCGCGACCAAAGCCCCTTTTTCCACCAGTGCTTCTTTTGAATACAAATCTAACGTTGTAATTATTATGGCATAAATCTCATACTTTGTTGACCAAATTTGTAATCAAAGCTCTTTCTTGAAATGCATAATACCCCTGTAAACCGGATGAAGGTAGTATGTTGTCTTATTTGTTGATAGTCTTATGGTATATGGGACCAAAACGATAAATTTAAGAGTGTTCTCAGCTTTCAGCCTACTCCCTCCGTTTCAGTTTAACAGACGTGCACGTAGTTTAAGATAAAGTTTAACCATTAATTTAGTTAATAAAATAGAAATTATTTATCTACAAAATCTATACCATTAGATTCGTATTCAAAAAAGGTTTCGAATGATATAACTTTTTTTTACATATATTTATATTTTATTGACCAAAATAATGGTCAAACTAATTTTTTAAACAATGTGCACCCCTGTTAAACCGAGACGGGGAAGTAGATACTTCCACTGATGTAGTCTGTTTTTTTCCGAATGTATTCTGTATCTGGATGCATTTACTGCAAATCAGTGAACTACACTTGAACAACACCGGGAGTAACAACAAAGCACAATATGGAGGGAGTTGTATCAGAGCATCCCCACTCGTTGGCGCTCCCCACGCCCAAATCCGGCGAAATTATCGTCCGGATTGGAGGAAGATTTGACCTGGGGAGCGCCGAAGTTCCAGCCGTCCCCCCGGCAGGAAACCCCCAACCTCGACCATTTGACATATTTCAAACAAATTTACCATAAAATTTAACAAGTTCGGCGACCAAGAGTACGAAAATTGCTGAAACAAATTCGGCGATAATCGGTACAATGTTTAACAAGTGCTGAAACAAATGAAGCACACAATTTCACAATTTTTCAAACAAATTAAGACGGACTAGTTGGCGTCGGCGTTGGCGTTGCCTCGGAGCCTCCATATGTGCTCCACCGGATCATCTTGCAGCAGCTGATGCATTGTAGAGTCTCGAATCTCCCGGCGCATAGCAATGAAGGCGGCCCATGATGGAGGCACCTGGTGATTAGGTCGTGCAAGAGGACCCTCTCTCTCATATGGTGCTTCTTGCTCAGCCAGAGGAACTGGATGCTTTCGCTCATTTTCAATAATCATATTGTGTAGGCACACACAGCAGTTCATCACCTCCCACATCTGATCTTTGGACCAAGTCATAGCGGGGAACCGGACGACAGCAAATCTCTGCTGGAGGACACCAAATGCACGCTCGACGTCTTTTTGGCAAGCTTCTTGTTTCTTGACAAACTCGCAAAGTTTGGGGGTGCTAGGGTTCGAGATAGTCTTCACAAATGTTTCCCACTTTGGATAGATACCGTCTGCAAGGTAGTATCCTTTGTTGTAGTGCCGACCATTGATCACATAGTCCACCGGGGGAGCATGACCCTCAACAAGCTTGGAAAAGACCGGGGAGCAGTTTAGGACGTTGATGTCATTGTTGGATCCAGGACCAAAGAAAGAGTGCCAAATCCAGAGATCATGGGTAGCCACTGCTTCAAGTATCATAGTGCAGCCTTTTTTGTGACCCTTGTACATTCTCTGCCACGCAAACGGACAGTTCTTCCATTGCCAATGCATGCAGTCAATGCTTCCAAGCATCCCCGGAAAACCCCTAGCTTCATTTGTTGCAAGGATCCTCCGAGTGTCTTCGACAGTGGGTGATCTCAAGTAATAGTCCCCGAACACTGCTATGACGGCCCTGCAGAACCGGTAGAAACAATCAAGGGTGGTGGACTCCGCCATCCGAAGATAGTCATCTGCACCATCACCGGGAGCTCCATACGCCAGCATCCTCATAGCCATTGTGCACTTCTGCAGTGACAAAAATCCAACCAAACCAGTGCAATCCGCCTTGCATCTGAAGTAGGGATCAAAGTCTCGGATGGCATACACAATTTGCAGAAATAGCTTTCTGCTCATCCTGAAACGACGTCGGAAAACACTCTCACCGTGCAATGGATTGTCGGCGAAGTAGTCGGTGTGCAACATGCAGTAGCCCTCCATTCGCTGTCTCGGCTTGCACTTCCGGTGACCTGGTGCCGACCCACCACGTCGACCAGTTGCTAGTCCGGCGTACATGCTTGCCAAGCAACCGAGGATCATCATGTGCTCGTCGTCTTGGGCGGCTGCTGCCATCTCTTCTTGCATAAGCTCGACGAATATCTGCTCCTCCTCTTCGTCCGAGTCCATGGCCGGCGAGGCAAATGGACGAACACCTGACGGGCGTGGTCGAGGCAACCCGAGCCGCGAGCGACGAGGAGCGAGCCAAAGTCGGAAAACAGGCCGGCGGAAGAGCGGCCGGATAGGCCGTCGTCCAAAGACGGCGGAATATAGGCAGGTGGGGAAGGAGGGGCGGCGGAATGCGGGCAACAAGCCGGCGGGGTGGTGCCGGCGGCGAGAGAGATACGAGGGGTGGGGGAGATTTTGAGCAACGTGGCGGTGGGGTTCGTGCGTCGAGTCACCGACAGATCGGGCCCTTCCCCGCTTTTCACTCGTCCGGAGTCCCCGATAGGTCCCCGGGGGGCCGGGGATGGCGTGGGCTCGCCGGATGGATGAAGGACCAAATCCGGACGAAAACAAGGAACCGCGGGCGCGACTGGGCCGAATTTCGCCGTCCGGATGGGAAAAACGTCGCTCGGGGGCCTCGTCGGGGGGACGAGTGGAGATGCTCTCAGTACATTTACCGAAAATCACAGTTCTCTTGGTGATATGTGTTGTTTAAGGTCTCTACTTCTCGGCAGCTAAAATCTGGATGACAAAAGAAGCATATGGAACAAGCCTATAATGTGTGCATCATTTTGTAGGCTAGATTAGTTAACTACTATGTTGTCCAAAGGATGAGCGTATTTTTGGTGAATAAGTTCGACAACTTGTCCATCAATTTGCCCATAACATTTACCGATTTGCACTATAAGTTCACCAGTGCCATCGATAGCATCATGCTTTTAGTATCCAGTCATAAACTTGAGAATTTATTTATTTATATGTTTCTGTCCTACTCTGATTATTTAGAACCAAAGATATACCATATGCAACTATAATGGGATATACGTGCCTAGATGGATTCTCTTTGATGTACCATGGCAAGTAATGGACGGGTTATTATTTTTCACCAAAATTATACTAATGTGTTTTGCACCGATTATAGCTATTTAAATGAAATTATTTGCGCTAGAGAATGTGTTTTCGTGTGAGGAGCCGTTGTGCCTCTAGGTTCAAGGGAAAAGCTGGAACTGCAAATGATTAGTTTCTGTGGGGCCTCCATGTTCTTATTCCTATATATTTCATGTTTCTCCTTGCGTAGAGCACCCTTGGTGAGGATATAGTTGTGGATTCCCAACTTTTAATAGAAGTAATAAATTATGAAGGATAAATTTTAAATATCTATTTATTGTTGTCACTACCAAATGAATTATCTCCTTTATCCAGGGAATAGTCGGTTTGCCATTCTTTGGGGTCGACTCTAACGATAAGATCGGCAATGCAATATTTATGGTTGTGAGCATGATCATTCATTAATTCTAAGGTAACCAAATGTACCTTTTGTCTGCCTTCCATGACTGTACAAAATACTTGGAAAAGCAATGATTCTTGTGCTTGTACTCCTAGGCAAAGTTTTTCCTTGAGAACCAGCTTATGATTGGATGGTTAGATGGTAATGGCAGCTCATGAGAGTTCAAATTTCAGATTTAATATTATTAAAAGAAGAAATATTCTTTAGTGGGAGATGAGGTGTTCCCGTCGACAGTGAGGCATTCACGGTAACTTCGTTATTCCCAAAACTTGTCGCATCAATTTTTTGGACTCAATCTCTCGGAAGTGCTCGTAGAGGTAGGATGTGCGTGCGTTCATAGAGGTGAGTGTATGTACCTATTTATGAGCATCTTCATCTATATTATATTCCGCAAAAAAAAATCCTTTTTCCGTTATTATGCGGCTGCATATTTGTTCCGCGCATAGCCACACAAACCCGACGGGACACACGTGTGCTGTCCCAAATTAGCCACGTGTCCCGGCTCGGAGATCCCGAGACCACGGATCTCCTCCTGTCCACCAAACTCGGCCAGAAGATTCTTCCGCCTCCTCACTCCGTCCAGTGGACTCCGGCGGCCGGCGGGGTTATAACTCGCAACGAGTCACTACTGCCACATTGCGTGATTGCTTCGCTCGCGTCCATGGAAATGGTAGAGTGCTCCCTAGGCGCCACCCGCACCCCGCGGCGTATGCTACCCAGAACCCCAGCGGGGGCAGTTCTTGGCGCCGGGAGGGCCAGCAGGCTCCGGGTGCGGTCGGAGAGGAAGGAGCGGCCTCCCCAGGCAGTCAGGGCTTCCGCGCCGCGGGAGCACGACGGAGTCAGGGCGCTGGGGAAGGCGGCGGCGGGGTTTGCGGCCGCCGCCGTGGTGTCTCTGACCGGGTTCGCTGGGGACGTCGTCGCCCCGCCGCCGGCTCGGGCCGAGTCGCTCACCGTCGCTTTCCCGGTCTCCAAGGCCCGGGAGGTGAACCGGGTGCAGAGGACGCTGGTGGAGGCGTGGGGCCTCATCCGCGAGACCTTCGTTGACCCCACCTTCAACCACCAAGGTATATACCTGAAGTCCTGAACCTGATTGCACACACCACCTATTCTTGATCTTGCTGCTTTTCTGAATTCATAATAACTTGCAAAAGGTGTAATTTTTTTGGTTTTTGATTCTGCATATAGTTGTAGCTATGCTAGCAATAGTGCAATACAGTAATATAGTCTGTGATACTGCTTTGGTGTGGATGCAGACTGGGACCAGAAGCTTCAGCAGACGATGGTGGAGATGTTCCCTCTGAAGTCGGCCGACGCTGCCTATGGCAAGATCAGCGGGATGGTCTCCACGCTCGGCGACCCTTTCACAAAGATCATCAGCCCCAAGGTATATGTACTAGAGGTGCACTGTCTGGGTTCAGGCTTGTTCTCACACACGTTGAATGAAATGCAACAAGCCAGGCTAGTAAATGCATGGTTGGTGAGATGCAGGAGTACCAGAGCTTCAGGATCGGCAGCGACGGGAACCTTCAAGGGGTTGGCATTTTCATAAACACGGAACCTGGCTCCGGTCGCTTGGTAAGTTCACTTTGTTGTTTTCATGTGAGAGCCTGAGAGGGCACCGGAAGACTAGAAGAGTGTTACAATCTCATCTACCTATAAAACTTGCTGCAGCTTGTCATGAACTGCGTTCAGGGAGGCCCGGCGGATCGGGCAGGCATACGTGAAGGCGACGAGCTAGTTGAGATCGACGGTATTTCACTTCCTGTTCAAATACTCTGGTTTCGTGAAAAAACAAGGCCTTACATTTGCACTCCTTGAAAAGCTTCGTTTCTAAAGTCAGTTTGCTTCCGGTGTTGCTAAATGCACTGTATGCCCATCACACACCAGTGACATGTATGTCTTAAATTGGATTACACAGCCTAGAATTCTTTGTTTATGAATTCACGAGCTTTCCTTCTTTTCGTTGTTTGATATGCTATTAATCTTGGCTCGTTTTGCAGGGAATAGTGTTTTGGGGTTGGACGGCGAAGCTGTGGCTCAGAGACTTCGAGGTCGTGCTGGAACGACAGTGCAAGTGAAACTATTGGATGTATGCCCAAACTCTTAACTTGAGAAGTGTGTTTTTTAATGTGTCTTTTTTCTTCTGTTCGTCTAAGGTGGTTCTAATCTGTATTGGAAAAGCAACATGACTGAATCCTTTACTGAACACTTTTTTTTCGAAATTGGAGAAATATCACCCCAGCTTCTGCATTCAAGGGATGCACACAGCTTTTTTATTAGATTATTCACAACACCTTACAAGAACAATTACAAAGATCGAACCGAAGCCACCAAAACTAACGATAGCTCGCTAATCCTACATCCCAAATTCTCAATTATATATTTTCTTCAACTTATGTGCAGAAATAACTTTCTTCTTCTTGCTGTATTTATTTTTAAATAATATATCATCATCATATCTCCAGGTTACTGGAAATGAAAGGAGTGGGAGGATAAAGCCAAAAGAGGTATATGCCTAACTTCTTTCCAATGTGTGATAGAAACCTCCAAAGAGAGAGGTAGTAACTAGCACATATTATTTAAATTCTCTTATCCTCCATTTATGCAATTCGGAAAGTGTTGCATTGTTCAATTCAGTTCGAGATTAGTTTTGTATCCCTCTTTAAGTATATGATATTGCATATTTCTAATCAAACCAAGTTTTCTCCAAAAGGTCCAGCTATCTCGTGAGGTTATCAATCTTTCACCTCTATCAACTGCAATCATCTCTCATAGGATGGGTGGTGGCCTTGAGGGCAAGACTGGGTATGTTAGGTTAGCTGCCTTTTCTCAGGTAATACCAATGTTCGTTTTATTTGGTTCCTGAATCTTGTTATCGATAAGAAAATCTGTAATAGCTCTTCCTAGTACCAAAAATAAATAACAAGCTCTTTCACTGCTTTGTATATGACAAAATATTACTAAAGACATGCCTAGTGTTTTGAGGATTCCAGCAGTCATACTGAACAACACAATCCAAGTGATAGGCTGTTCATTGCCAATGTACATGCTCATGTTATGTTTTTCTTCTTCTATTAGTCTACACACCCCAAAACCACCAAAAAGTCCAGCACTGATATCATCTCCAACTCCAAAATATATTACCTATGTTCTATAATATTGCAAAACACCTCCTATGAACCTAATATTGATCTGATTGTTTTGATACTAAGGCCCCGCTTGGAATGTTCTTTTTTAACCAAAACCACCGGATTACATGGAGCTCCCTTGCTTTGCATCTTCAGAAAATAAAAACGACCGGATCAAGCGGGGCCTAATGAATTTGCTCAAGATGAAAATATTTTTGCTAATATTTGAGCTACATCTATTTCATGTCATATTCTGTTTCTGTTTCAAAACAGACTGCAGCTGCTGAAATGGAAAGTGCCATAAAAAAGATGGAGGATGAAGGTGTTCAATCATATATTTTAGATCTGAGGAATAATCCGGTCAGTCTCTTCTTATCACAACGCGTATATACAATTTTCAATTTCTATAAAAAAAGGTTAGTGCATTAATGCTACTGTGTGTAACAGGGTGGTTTGGTAAAAGCTGGTCTTGATGTGGCTCAAATATGGTTAGATGGAGATGAGACTCTTGTGAACACCGTTGACCGTGAGGGGAATGTGCGGGCGATAAATATGGTCCAGGGACAATCCTTAACACACGATCCTCTCGTGGTGCTTGTGAGTTCCCATTCAGTTTTTGTTCATGTCGTTTTAGTTCTTGTAAGAAGGATATGCTAAAAAAAATCACAGGAAGGTTTATTTTAAAAGCAGAAAAGTACCAGGCCAATATCTAAAACTTGATTATTAGCACAGAAACATTTATGTGGTAGGAAGAAATAGACACATTGCAGTAATAAAATCAAATTAAATACTTACATTTTATTTACATGACTGCAGTATTCATGGGTTTCAACATGTAGGTGAACGAAGAAAGTGCAAGTGCAAGCGAAATCTTGGCTGGTGCACTGCATGACAACGGCCGTGCGATCCTGGTAGGCCACAAAACCTTCGGGAAAGGAAGAATACAGGCAAGGCCGTCGATTCCTCTAGGCACTAATGTTACTGTAAAATGCTTCTTTCTATCAGTACATCGAGAGATCCAGTTCAGAAACGTGTATAACCTAACCCCTTCATCTGACAGACATACGCATCCCTTGGTTGCAGAGTGTGACAGAGCTGGATGACGGCTCGGCCCTGTTCATCACCGTCGCCAAGTACCTCTCGCCGGCGCTGCACGAGATCGACCACATCGGGATCCAGCCTGACATCCAGTGCTCCCCCGACATGTTGTCGTCCCTGCCGAGAGCGCCTCCACTCAGCAGTGAGGGCAGCGAGGCTGTGGCGGCGGGTCTAGAGATGGATTCATGTATCATGGTGGCGGAGCAGGCGCTGGAGATCCAGCAGCAGTCCAAGGGGTCCGCTTCGTAGAAGGTTTACCGATCAGGGGCTCCAATGTGTGTATTGCTGTATATATATCCTGCAATTGGCATTGCAGATGTAGTATTGACGACGGCTGAGTAGTGTGGTGTAACAATGTATAGGCTGATTTCCCTAAAAAAAAGTATAGGCTGATGTTAGATTTGTAGGATGATGAGGCACTGGAATCTAGCTGCTCAGTGCTTCATGGGTTTCGCAAATTGTAAAAGCGTATTGCTTATGTACAGCACATTGGCTACATACCGTTGGGCGAGCTTAACTGTCATATGAAGAACCTGATGTAGTAGACCCCTCTGTTGTATTTAGATACGCCTTCTAGGTTTAGTCAATGTTATATTTTTGTAAAGTTTGACTAAAAATATAAGGAAAAATATTAATATATATGATACCAAATAAATATAACCTGAAAATATACTCTACGACAACATGTCTTGTTAGGGAGGTTCAAGTAGGTCCGCGTGGTACACTAGTCAAGGATCAGCCCCGAAACGTTTTCCTAGGGTTTCGAGTGGCGACTGGCGGCGCTTGGCGATCTCGACTCTCCAAGGCGCACCCGGCCGTCTCTTCCCGTGCTCCCCGTCCTGCGGACGCTCTATTCCTCGGGATGGCCAGCGCTAGTGGATCGGGTGACCTGGGGAAGGAGAAGGAGGGAGGTAACTCCACCATTGATGGAGGGTTTACAGCGAAATTCAAGAAGTTGGTGCTGACGGAGAAGGAGAAGAAAGTCCTCGTAATGGAGGATCTTGAGGACGAAGAAGGCGATCAGATCGCAGTGGTGGGTAAGATCCTGTCACCCACAAAATTTCACATCCAGACGATCATTAGCGCGCTTCGACCCCAATGGGGTAATCCAAAGGGCCTGGAATTCAAGGCAATGGGGGACAATGTTTTCATGGCGACTCTGGAAAGGGAGCAAGATCGGAAACGTATCTGGGAGGGGGCGCCATGGATGATTAATAACCATGCAGTGGTTTTGGACGACTTTGTGTCCAGTATGCGACCTTCAGAGGTCCGCTTTAGCAGAATTCCGATCTGGATACAATGCCATGATCTGCCTTTCAACTGGCTCAATGCAAAAAGGGCGGAAAATATAGCAAAGCAGATCGGTACTTTCATTAAGCTTGATACATCTGGGAATAGCAGAGGATGGGGTCAGAGCTTGAGGGCGAGAATTTGGCTGGATGTTGAGGAGCCCATCCAACGTTTTATACAGATAGACTCACAGAAGAGGAAGGAGTTGATCCCATATCCTATTGTATATGAGAAGCTGCCGTACTTCTGTTTCTCCTGCGGGAGGATTGGCCATTCGGCGGGGTTCTGCTTAACCCCGGCTGAAAGAGATGAGGAGGGGAACTGGCCGTATGATTCTTCCATACGAGCCATAGACCTGAGGAAGGTGAAAAGGGAGTTTACACCAAATGATGGAGGGAAGATGAGGCATGCTACACCATCGAGGACTGGCCCGTTCAATTACAGTGCCAAGGAAGGGCCGGGAAGGCTGTTTGCATCTGGCTCTTTCATGGACCCCTCCAACCTTGGTCCTTCTAATCCAATACAGTTTAATGCACAACTTGGAGGAAGGGGAGGTGGAAGGCAACGTGTTAACCGCAGGTTGCCGATGGAAAACCTGATGTATGCTCCGAAGAAAAATGTTGTTTTAGGTGAGCTGGTAGATGATCGACAAGGGACAAAGCGGACTGCTCTCTTAAATTCACCCAGCAAGATTGACTCGGATGCAATAGATGCGAGGAAGAAAAGAGCACTCGGGGATGAGGAAGAAGTGGAAAATGCTGTTGATATGGAAGAAACTAACAATGTGGCGGAGGCTGATGATCAGCCCCGCCTGCCCCAATGAGGTGCATATGGTGGAACCGTCGGGGCTTGGGAACCCTGAGACAGTTCGTGAGCTTCACGATCTGGTGAGGCTGGAAGCGCCCGCTGTTGTTTTTCTCAGTGAGACAAAAATAACAGCTGAGAGAGTTCGCGGTATGACTCGGTTATTGGGTTTCGCTGGTTGTTTGGCGATTGATAGCGATGGTCTGAGTGGTGGCCTTGCGCTTTTTTGGACTAGCGAGGTGGATGTCGTTCTCCAATCGCAGCCCAACTCACATCTGGATGTGCATGTCCAGAATCTAGAGGGCGATGGTCTTCTTTGGAGATTCACGGGCTTCTATGGGAAGCCGCGGAGGGAGGAGAGGAAGGATAGCTGGTATCTTCTCAATTGGTTGTACGGTCAAAGTGACTTGCCGTGGCTTTGTGGAGGTGACTATAATGAAATTTTGGATAATTCAGAATACTTTGGAACACATGAACGAGCTGAGTGGCAAATGAATGGTTTCAGAGAGGCGGTGGATAGCTGTGATCTTCAGGATCTAGGCTATGTGGGTATTCCCTACACATGGGATAATAAGCAACAGGGTGAGGCAAATATTAAGGTCCGCTTGGACCGGGTCTTGACTTCTCCTAGTTGGCTTTCAAGATTCCCGGAGTCGATAGTCGAGCATGTTTCCTCTCCAAAATCGGATCATTGCCTCGCTTGTGATCGACGTCCGTTCCATTGCTCGAGACAGGGGAGCGTAGTCCTTACTCGTTTTCGGTATGAAAATGCATGGGCCCGTGATGATACTTATGAAGAAACGGTCTTGGCTGGTTGGGCCGAGTCTCGGTCCTTGTCGAGTCCCGGGCTGCTTGGAGTGGCTGAGCGGCCGGGCCGTATGCAACACACACTCAAGATTTGGAGTGCGGATAAATTTGGTAATATTCGGAAGAAACCGAAGAAGGCCCGTGCTGAGTTTGAAAAAGAACGTCGGCGTGCGCTTCATCGGGGTCCATCAAACCGGGAGAAACAGACTTTGTCGCAAATATTGCTGAATTATTGAGAACGGAAGAGGTAATGGCAAAACAACGTTCCCGGGTTGATTGGTTGAAAGAGGGTGATCGGAATACAGCGTTTTTTCATGCAAAAGCTACCACTCGGAAACGGAGGAACAGAATACAAGCTTTAAAAGATGATACGGGTAGAATTTGTATTGAGAAGGAGGAGGTAAAGGGTATTGTACAATTGTTTTATACTGATTTGTTCAAGGCTCGGGAGGAGATTGATGTACAAGCCGTGCTCAATGTTGTGGAGAGAAAGGTAACGTGATGATATGAATGTTAGCCTCGTGCGCCGTGTTTACAAGCAGCTTGAAGTGGAGAAGGCCCTGTTCTCTATGGGGCCATCAAAGGCACCGGGTGTTGATGGTTTCAATGCCAACTTCTACCGAAACACCGGTCTCTTATAAATAAGGAGATCACCGATGCGGTTTTGGGTTTTCTAAATGGAGGTCATTTACCAGAGATTATCAATAGGACTGTTATTGTCTTAATTCCAAAGGTGAAGAATCCACAAGATATAACCCAGTACCGCCCGATTGCTTTATGCAATGTTATATATAAGCTTTGTTCTAAGGTTCTAGCCAATAGGCTTCGAGTTGTGCTAGATGATATTATATCCGAGGAACGAGTGCGTTTGTGCCGGGCGGTTAATTACGTATAATGTGATCACTCGCCTATGAGTGTGTCCACTCCATGAGGAGGAAGCGAGGGAAAGCAGCTTTTTGTGCGGCTAAACTCGATATGATGAAGGCATATGACCGTGTGGAGTGGCCCTATTTGCGAGGGGATTATGAGGAAATTGGGCTTCCGCTGAGGACTGGATTTCACTCATTATGAGGTGTGTTACGACAGTGAGCCTAGAGGTGAAAGTGAATGGGGAGTTGCTTCCCGCCTTCAAGCCAACTCGTGGACTTCGACAGGGGGATCCAATTTCGCCCTATTTATTTCTCTTGTGTGGAGAAGGGCTTTCCTCGCTCCTCAAGAATTATGATGCTGGATGGATAGACAGAGGCATAAGGGTGAGTTTCCAGGCTCCATGGATTTCACATCTGTTATTTGCTGATGACTGTCTTGTGTTTATGAAAGCTGATGTAAGAAGTGCACGTCGCCTAGATGAGATCCTTGAGATCTACAGCAAGGGATCGGGGCAAAAGTAAATAAGCGTAAGAGCTCTACATACTTCGGTCCTAATTGCTTGGTTCCTGTCGAATTCTAGTGAGGAATGAGCTCCATATTGAGAGAGAGGCTCTGTCCGAAAAATACCTAGGGCTACCCACAGCTTCGGGTAGGCTCACGGATAGGCGGTTTGATCATTTGGTGGAAGGATCCAGATCGAGGGTCCAAGGTTACTCGTGAGAAACTTATGTCCTTTGCGGCAAAGGAGGTGCTAATAAAATCGGTGATTCAGTCTCTATCAACCTATTCTATGAGCTGCTTCAAGCTCACAAAAGGTTTATGCTCCAAATTAATGGCAATTCTGTCCAAATACCGGTGGAGTGGATCACTTGATAAGCGTGGTATGCATTGGCGGGCTTGGGAAAAGATGTCATTTGCTAAAAGCAAAGGAGGTCTAGGCTTCAGAGACTTCCAGAAATTCAATGATGCTATGCTAGGTAAGCAAGCATGGAGACTACTAATAAACCCCACGAGTTTGTGTGCTCGAGTACTAAAAGGGCGTTACTTCCCTAATGGTGATATACTCTCTGCAAGATGTCCGAAAAATTCTTCAAAGGTTTGGCGGGCAATCATCTGTGGTAGAGAGGTTCTTATGAAGGGTCTTGTCCGGCGTATTGGTGATGGGCAGGATACTCTTATCTGGGATGATCGGTGGATCACGGGGGTCCCGAGGACTTAAACCCTTGTATCGCGATGCGGCCAAGCAGATTAGTGGCACCGAGCTCACAAGAGTCTCGGGGCTATTGGATCATGATACGGGGAATTGGGACGAGGCTGCCGTCAATGCAACCTTGTGCCCTCTAGATGCGGCAACGAGTCTTGTGCCTACCACGTCCAAGAAATGGTGGTGAAGACTTCGGGCATGGAATGAAGAAAAGACAGGAACTTACACAGTCCGGTCGGCATACCGTATGTTGGTTCAGCATGTTGCCGATAATCCGTGCAGCTCCAACTCGGAGCAGCAGTGGAAAAAGTCAGTGGAAGCTAAGAGTTATACCAAAGGTGAGGGTTTTTGGTGGCGGGTGATGAAAGGTTTTCTCCCGTGCTTTGCCGAGTCGAAGAGACGGCATGTGATGGATCATGCTACATGTAAGCTATGTGGTCATGAAGACGAAACGCTGCATCATGCGTTGGTGACTTGTGCCCATGCAAAGCAGTTCTGGTCGGTGGCGTCGGATTACTTCGGCTTTACTTTTCCGAGGCTGCACCCGAATACTTGGATACAAGATATATTGGTTGGCTCATACCTTGGCACAGATCAACTACCTATAGCTATCACAGTGCTCTGGTGTGTTTGGTCTAGTCGTAACAAATATGTGCATGGTGAAGAGCAATACAAGCCTCTGGGTTCCATGCAACTGGTTGAAGAACAGATGGCTCTTCTAGAGCTACCACCACGGCAAGCAGTGAGGCCGGTTCGGACCTGCAAATGGTCAAAACCGCCGGTTGGTTGGTGTATGGTGAATGTTGATGGCTCACCGAACTCACATCCGAAGGTGGCCGGGTCGGGTTACATTATTCGGAATCACAATGGTGAGCTCATGGAGGCAGAGCTGCGAGGAAACGGAATCACGTCGATGACCCTTTTGTCGGTGAAATCCCGGCAGCCGGGGAGGGTCTTGAGGCGGCAGCTCGGCTGGGTATTCCGAAGGTGATTATACAAACCGACCGCCTCTCCCTTGAGAGGGTTTGGCGGGAGGAGGTGCAAGTTCGCATAGAAGGTGCTCACATTATTAGTGAGATGAAGGGTTTATGTTCTAGTTTCCGGAAGTCAAGCTTCTTTTCTTAGGTCGTGATGCAAATAAGGCGGCACATATGTGTGCCAAGGAAGCTCTTAGCGTAGTAGATTTTGTTCGCTTTGATGTAATACCTGGTTTTTTGGCTGACGTGATTCAGTCGGATTGTAACCACCGTCCCGTTTAATAAAGCAGTGGATTACAACTCAAAAAAAAAAAGTAGGTCCGCGTGATTTCTTCCATTGGTCAACTTCGTTGCCTACATAAAAATAAATAGTGTCACAAAAGAGAAAGAAATCATAACCGGATAATTAAATGCTTTACTTAATTATCATACTAAGACAACCAGGCACTTTACTTCAATGTGATATTTTTCTATAAAATTTGACTAAAAATATAAAGAAAAATATCAATATCCATGATACCAAATAAATATAACCTGAAAATATACTCTAAGACAACATGTCTTGTTAGGGAGGTTCAATTAGGTCCGCGTGATTCCTTCCATCAGTCAACTTCATTGCCTACATAAAAATAAATAATGTCACAAAAGAGAAAGAAATCATAACCGGATAATTAAATGCTTTACTTAATTATCATACTAAGACAACCAGGCACTTTATTGCAGCGAGTTGATTTTGTTTCTTGTCACTAGGTACATACAGTAAATGTTGTTTTGTCAAAAAAAATTGGTAAATATTTGGTCAAAGTTTACAAAATTTGTCTTTGAACAAACCTAGAACGCGAAGTAATTATAAACAGAGGGAGGTGGGGTGTGAGGGAGGAGGGGGAGGGGTTAAAGCTTAAATAGAAAAGGTTTGATTTCTCTATAAGAATTATAGCATGCAGTGGCGGAGCCACGTTGAGGGCTGTGTGGTCAATTGACCACACAGCTTTTTGCCAAACACTTTGTATGTTGATATTAATCTTGTGGAAGATATTTAAAATACATAAAAATTTCATGTATATGATATCACGGATTTGAAATGTCAACACAGACTTTAAGTTCTGGCTCCGCCACTGATAGCATGCATATCATGAATTATTTTCTTTTAATCGTCTTCTCCTTGATACTCCATGTATTAACTCATAAGCTAGAGCATGTTTCATTTGAGTGCCACAACCATGAAATCCATCTTTGTTTCTTGTACTTTCAACCTTAAAACCAACATATGGTCATCAAATATTAAAGGACCAGTGCTGAGAGCTTCCGCACTGTGCGGGGTCTGGGGAAGGTGTTAGTGGCAAGCCTTATGGTCATCAAGCATTGCCTATGAAAAATCCTGCCAAATATGATTTAATGAAAAATTAGTTCTCAGTAGTTGTCATAATTAAAAAAAATACACTCAGGGGCAATATGCATTCGAACAAGTTAAAGAGGATTTCGTTAGTAGATAGAACATCATCATAGGAAATAGAATGATTACTTGGGAAGACACATGGCTGTAAGACGTGCCTCTTTCCTAGCAATATCAAACGACCTTGTATGTCGTATAACATTGTACAACCGAAAAAGTTTCAACGACTAATGTTTATCTATATTCACTATGAATATCAGGTTTTGAAGAAGACGACTTTGACCAGTAATAAGTGGACCTCATAGTTGCACTTAGTTCAAAAGGTTGATGAGGGTACACCTTCCTACCACATCATAATCTTTTGGGTTAAACACGGTTACACTAGACATCTTCACAAATACCTGTGAAACTAAAGCTATTTCTATTAAGATTTTAGTATGGCTCTTATCGTCCTAGCTCTACTACACCTTAGTGTACGGACAGATAATAATGAAAACTCTAGAAATTAAAAGTACCACCCAAATGTAAGATTTTCCTATAGTACCTTCATAAAGGAGCTCGATGTTGCTTTGAGTTTTTATTATCCAAAAATCCGAATCACTTTGTTGTGTTTTGTACTTCCATATTTTTTTGACCTTGTATACTTTCACCCTTATTTTCCTCTTATCAATTTTTTTTTTATCCTTGCGGAGTCGCTTTGAGGGACTGGGCTGGAGTTGACGGATAGTAGGGTTTGTGGGCCGACAAGAGGTGGGCCATATCCGAGGGTCCGACCGACCCAGCATGTGTGCGGGGGAGCATCGGTGCGCGGTCTCCGGACGCGGTCGGCGAAAGGACGCCCATGCCCCGGGCCCTGTTCCGGCCTCTGCCCTCTGTGTCCGGGGTAGCACCGCCATTTCGCATGCCTCCCGTTTTTAGGGATGATCCAATCCCCGATTCGCTCCGCCCGAGACAGAGACAGAGACGGCGCGGCGACGAGCAAGCCCTAGGCGACGACGCGGCGGCGAACCCCATCTCACCGTCGCTGGATTCGGGCTCTCCCCGGCGACCCGGCCATGTCCACCAAGAGGTAACCGCCGCGATTGATCATCGCCCCCCTCCTCGCCCACCTATTCTAGCGGATTGGCCCCTCCTTCGCGCGATTTTAGGATGTATATTTGCTTCGCGTGGGGTTCCGGCACGGGCCGTTGAGCTTGCCGGTCGTACCATCTGCCTGGGTCCTAGGATTACTACTACGCTTGTTTGAATTGGAGCTTGAATTCGTGGGACGAGATGGGGAGTCCAGCCACCGCATAGATTTCGGTCCGTTTGGAGCATGAAATCTGCAGACATTTTGTCCGATTCGTTAGGCTGAATGGGAAGTAGTAGATTATTTAGAGAAAAAGCCTGTCGAGTGCCTCTTCTTTGTTACCAACTCATAGTGATGATGGTATTACGAATTTAGGATTCTGCATGATTTGTGCCCCCTCAGAAAAAATTCATCCTGTCGACTTCAAGCGCAGGTTAGGCAGAGAATTGCGTGGGGCTCCATTGAGCACTGGATGGGTTTCAGGGTGCCACGAGCTTGCGATTTTGAGGATTGAGGAGGGCGCACCTATTACGCTTAGAATTGGGACTTGAATACCGTGGGGATGAATGGGATGTCCATCTTTGAGCCGGATAGCTGAAACCTTCCATTCGTTCCACTTGCTCATGTCCTCTATTCGTTCCACGTGTTCATGTGGATGATGTGATTTCGTTGCATTACCATGTTAATGCGTAACGTTCTTTCTTGTCTTCTTTTGGAATATCCAGCGCCGGTTGGGATTTTTTTGTCCGGAGGTCTTGTACGGAAGTATATTTACAGCCAAATGCATCTTGTTTGTTATCAACTGGTACTAATGATGACATCACGGTTCTGCATGACGTATGTTTTTTTTGGATTGTGCCCGGCAGAAAATATGTTGTTGAATGGTTATACATACTCTAATGCCGAGTAGATTAAATTTAAACGGCTAGATTCAGGTTACTTCTTCGGTTCTACAACCACCAGATTATTCATGGAGGGTGGGTTCTGAGGATTTCACGGAACATTCTTTCCGAATTTGAGGCTCAAGGTTACAATTATCAGGTTATAATGGCCGCTGAGTTCTGATGTTGATGTTGGATATCTAGTGGGATATTCCTCCATGTGGACAAAACAATGTCTATCATGAATTTTATTAACAGTAGTGACGTGCATTTTGTAACTGTGCTGAAAGCGACGGGCATACAAACTTGGTAGAGCAATAACTATGTGTTCACATAGCTAGGGCCTCAGAATTTCTCCATGGAGTTATCCTGTGTGTTAACTTGTAGTGAACATTCAACTGGTTAACCTTTCTCTATTGTCCTGCATAGCATAAAGTTACTGCTGTTAATATAATAGGTAAAAACATGAAGTGTAACACATAAGGAAACAAATATGTACCTTTTTTTGCGGGGAAGGTGTACCTTACTTTTACCTCTGTCATGGCAGGCATTACTTCCAATTCTTAATTCGACTATCTATCTAAGCATAAAATGTTCCTACATTTTTTTGAGTTTGTTTGCATTTTGTTTATTTGAGAAGCAATATTGTGGCAGGAAATAGCTCCATAAATCTCATTATTTTTTTCCTTCCAGAATATGTCCTGCCTGAGATGAAATTAACAATATGGTAGTTCACTTACATGTCTTTTTTGTGCTTCTACTGATATTCTTTCAGGGTTCTTTGTAAGTTCTTCATGCATGGAGCTTGCTTGAAAGGAGACTACTGTGAGTTCTCCCATGACTGGAGTGACCAATCAAATAATGTAAGTAAACATTGGATGTGGATCTACTTGCCAGACGTCACAATGCATATTGTAGTGTTCCTTACCGTGATGCTTGTTTCCTCAGGTTTGCACCTTTTACCAGAAAGGCTCATGCTCCTATGGTAGCCGTTGCAGATATGATCATGTCAAAGTTTCTCGTAAGAACCCAGTGCCTCCACTACCATCATCAAGTACTGCAGCACGTAATTCCCTAGCGCCTCTGCCACCATCATCAAATACCGCAACACGTGTTGCATCTACTTCTCTACAACTCTTAAGTCCTGGACGTCCTCTTCACTTGGGACACCAAACAAATTCAAGCAACCAAAGACAACAGGTATCTACAGATTTGCTGCCACTTTCTGGAAGTAAGCCTGCATGGAAGAATGAGGTCCAACTTGTAGAGGACGGGATTGACTGGTCGTTCAATCAAACTGAGCAAAACCAAACTTCCATCAAACTTGCTGATATGCCAATTTGTTCTTTTGCTGCTGCTGGTAACTGCCCATATGCGGAAGAGTGCCCTAACATGCATGGAGATATGTGCGCAGTCTGTGGGAAAATGTGCTTGCATCCCTATCGTCCCGATGAGAGGCAGGAGCATATCAAGCTATGTGAAAAGAACCATAAGCGTCTTGAGGCTTTGAAACGTAGCCAAGAAATAGAATGCAGTGTCTGCTTGGACCGTGTGCTCTCAAAGCCTACTGCCGCTGAAAGGAAATTTGGGCTGTTATCTGAATGTGATCATCCCTTCTGTATTTCATGCATTAGAAATTGGCGTGGCAACTCTCCTTCATCTGGTATGGATGTGAACTCAGCACTGAGGGCTTGCCCAATATGTCGCAAACTATCCTACTATGTCATTCCAAGTGTTCTTTGGTACTTTTCGAAGGAGGAAAAGCTGGAGATAACTGAAAACTACAAAGCAAAGCTCAAGTAAGATTGGCATTATTCATCCTTTAAGCTTTTTGTGGCATGCTCCTCTTGTGTGATCTGTGCCCTAACTTTTAGAAGTAAAATTAGAATGTCACATATATTTCAGTTGATGTATTTTATTTAGGCATTAAACTTGTCATTACTGGAAGAAATGAGTTAGCCATATACTACAGATGGCATTCCTATTATCTTGCCCTCATGTATTACACTTCATTCTCCTTTTTTTTTATAAAATATGAGCTGATATGTTTCAGGAGAAGTGATGTAAGATAAGTATGTTATGCACCTTAGTACTTGGATTAGCATTCTACTGTCTAACCTTGAAGTGTACCATTGCAGGTCTATAGATTGCAAGTACTTTGATTTTGGAACGGGTACTTGCCCCTTTGGGACTAGCTGTTTCTACAAGGTATACATACTTCTCACATTCTATGAACGTGTGAATGCATTGTATCCGCCTGCCCCTATCCATATAGTATTCTGCCAGACCAGCTCCACCCCATCTAGCTATTAGCACTAACTGGTTTAAACAGAACACTGGTAGCTATTAGTAACGTTCTCCTTTGTCAGTTGGTCTACTAGAAAGTAGAAACATCCCAACATACTTTTTTTATATTTCAAAAGTATAATGTTCTGTATAGCCCAATACTTTGTTTTGATTTCAAGAGTGTTTTGTAATCTGTCTACTTTATCATCAATTATATGTTCCGTAAGTCCCACTACCTATTAGCCCCTTGCTCGTTATTTGGTGGATAAAGTTCGCATATACAAAGACTGGGAGCTTATGTTAAGTGTGCATGCGACCATTGTACTTTTTTGGGTTGTCAGGGACATGCTATTTGATTTCCTGCTGATTATTTTTCTACATATGCTTATAGAAGCTATGGAAATGATTGTTGTAGATTGCAATGTTAAGTTGTTTACTAACTGGTCTTTGTCCCCAATCCTCATTCCCCTTCTATGTTTTGCTTATTCCTGGGGCTTGTACTTTTTGCAGCATGCTTACAGAGATGGCCGCTTGGAAGAAGTTACACTGCGACATCTTGATTGTGATGATGGAAGTACACTTATTGCTAAGAACATTAGGTATGTGTTCTGTTTTTTGTTATGCAATCTGAATACTATACTTCATTTTTCTCCTTTATTGATATCCTGTTTATGTTGCAGATTGTCAGACTTCCTCAGTCGATTGCATCTATAGGGACCAGCAGCTGTATATATTATCAAATGTAAGATCTTTTGAGGGGTAGGCAACCAGCTAAATTTTACTAGTTTTGGTTGGTCCCTGCAAATTTTGTGTCCTTTATTTGCTGTAATGGTAGATATGGTCATGGTGCTGTTCCACTGATCCCCTGCCAGTTTCATCAACATCATTGCACCTATTCTTTTTTTTTGTTCTACCAAGCTATTCATACCATTATTTGACTTGGTGAACTGAAAAATTTGTATCCAGGCATTCTGGGATTTTGCTATCTACCAAACATGTGAAGTCTTCTGAAGGCATTGGTTTAAACTGAGGCATCTTCGAAAAGTGTTGCTTTATTAACTCCAATTTTGGTGGTTGATTTGTCGTCAGTCATACAAAGGCAATCCATATGCTCTAAAATCTGCGAAATTCCTTCTCCTGCCATGCATAAACTCTTTTCATATAACTATCTGTGGCTAACTTTAACCCTGTTCTGGGTGCAGGAATTTTGAAGCTCACCGCGGGACACCTGGATGGCCTTATATAATAGAAGCAATGTTGACCCGTGGAACAATCTAAAAGAAGTATTGCTGAAAATCGGAAAAATAAATCAAAAAATTGCACCTGTTGAACCAGGTTTTGCTGTATGTGCTTTGTGTTGCTTCCTGGTTCGCCGCCGGTGATTCGGTAGAACAACAAACATTCCCTGGCCATCGTGCGAAAGGATGGGTGTATAATGTTATCATTTTACAAATATTGCTTTCCCTGTTGAGGAAGGCACCCAGACCAACGACTGCTGAACTGCGAGACTGTTTGGTTTGGTTATATAACTTGTACGGAGGAGGAAACCAGTAAGGGGAAAAGAAACAAGATCACTCTTTGATACTGCATGATGTAGAATGAGAAAATGCACTGAGGTTCAGATGCCCTATTTTGCTATCTGCAAACTATGACCGGGTTGTGTTTCGCTGTTGGTGAGATATGGCTCCGTCAATTTTGCAACTGTTTCTGACTGTATTTCTGAAATTTGACTCGTGTGTTTTTCTACTGAAGGTTGTACAAACCGTGCTGATGCAGCAAGTACCCCAAACGTAGAACACCTCGTCCAGGACGAGGGTAGGTGAACGCCTCAGCCTGATCTGCCCTGCTTTGTAGGCAAAATCAGTTTGATTAGTTGCGATCCTTTTTCAACAAGTTAGTCTAGTGTAAACTAAATAATAGCTTAGAGGGCTTATGCGGGATATCGCTTGCAACCTTATGGAACTAGTAAGTATGCACGTGCAACGCACGCTCTTTATCTAGACACAAACCAGAATGTGAAAGAATCAAACAATCAAAGAACACCCAACCTATACATGTCAACATGGTTTTTATATTTAGAACTATGTTTAAACCTTTCAGAATGGCAACACGTAAACTCACGTGAATAGAATGTTCGTTGCAATGATAGTTTCACAATCTCATATGAATAGTCTGCTGATTACAACAATAATTTCAGAACATGTTTATGCATAAACCAAACTGTTAAACTATTATTGAAATAATCGTGCTTTAATTTAGCAAATTGTTTTTACAAGGATGGCCAGATCGTGAAAGCTTTGAATACTCAAATCTTGTGTCTTGTATCAAACAACCGTGTCACCGGGCAAGAAACTTGCTCAATACTCACTATAAATATCGGCAATTCCTAAGACAATCAACAAAGATAAGTAAACATTGTCAATTTTTCATTCAGTGGGCATTGTTATTAATAAATGATTTTATAAGGAGCAGCAAATATAGACACAAATGGATAACAAATAAACCCAAGAGGTAAGCAGTCAAGCAAGTTTCTGTCTTCTATCAAACAACCGTGTCACCGGGCAAGAAACTTGCTCAATACTCACTATAAATGTCAGCAATTCAACAAAGATAAGTAAACATTGTCAATTTTTCATTCAGTGGGCATTGTTATTAATAAATGATTTTATAAGGAGCAACAAATATAGTCACAAATGGATAACAAATAAACCCAAGAGGTAAGCAGTCAAGCAAGTTTCTGTCTTCTCCGGCCGTTCCTAATACAGTGGCATAGGCAAAATCATTTATTACAATTTTAAATGCAGTTTGTTCCTAAAAACCAAAATGAAAACAACTCAGCCTGTTATAAATATGAGTTTGTTTGTGGCTTATGGCGATGAAAGACCGTGTCGACCCAAACAATTCATGGCAAAAATGGAACTTTATTTATGAAGAGTGCTAAAGCCTAAAAATCCAATGTCATTTGCACCCTAAGAATTATTCAATACGGTGAAGTGCATTACCTTGTTTGAAAAGAACACAATCTGCATAAACTGCAACTCTCATGAAAGAAACCACCACGATTATTTTCAAATAGTCAGATTCTTCTTTCTGTAAATGACATCAATCAACTATAGTGGGATATAACATTAGAAGATGCATGCTACACTTGTGACCTATCAAGTATAAACAACATCATAGTTGATCACATTTGAGCAACCTAGAGGTTGGTGATCACTTTGGGGAGCAGATCGTGCTGCTGTCTTGCCAAGTGCCCAACCAAGACAATCCATAATTCATGAGGAAGATTGCCAGTGTAAAACATTATATAGATCGGAGACTTTATATATGCAAGAAGACAATGCTTTATATATGGTCAGGTATAAGTGTAAAATCGTAGGAATAAGAACACCGCAATGTTATATCTTTTGCACCAGTGACTGGGGTTAAGTCATTTGATTCCACACATGGGATAAAACATATGAAAAACAGCAATCATCGACTTGTACTCTTGGAGTACAAACGTTAAATAGTGCAAAGGAAAAACTACTCTTGGAGTACTTGCAGCTGATAGAAGATATCTTATGAAGCGAATTAGCGTAAAAGTTATCAAGCGACTGCGCATAGAAGTAAATGCTAAGCGGCTTATACATAGTATAACAGCTTCAGATTTACTACATTGCATTTTAGTAAACAGAGAAGAAAAGCAGGTTAACCATGGTAGCATATCTTATCCGAAAATTAGATCCAAACCCACTCTGATGTTCCATGCGGTTTGTACTGGATAATAATTCTATCAGTGTAACAACAGATGTTGCAAAATAAACAAATCAAAACATGCAATCTTGTGAGGAAGTTCAAACTTCAAACCATGCTAAAGGAAATGGGGCATCATCTTTTATTATTTTGACTGGAATCATCTCCTCTGGCATCACTTGCCTGTAAAATACCAGAATGATTATAATCAAATGCATTGGCAAGTGTATGCATGCTATGTGATATACTGAGTGGAAATAATAGAGAAATACTCTTAACTAAATTGAAGCTTATCTGACGAAATCACACTAATAATACCAACCAATCCTATGTACCGAAACGGAAAGAAATGGAGGACTATGTGTTATGCAGACCTTTGCCTATGGTACATGTGTACTCTTACCACTGACATCCTCCATTGTACAACGTTCAGATCATCCTCGATGCTTGAGTTCTTCAACATAGGTAACTGACTCTTACCACTGATCCCCTCCATAGGACAGTGTACAAAAAAAGAAGAATCGTCCTTTATTATAGAAATAATATAGCATGGTTTCAGCAAAGTTGCATCAACAATATCGGTCAAATATGCCTGCTAATACTTTTAATATGCCTGCTACATCGTTACTCTCTTTTACCATCTACTAAGCCAAACACCCTATTCTGAGTTGATTTGTTGCGGCTCTTTTCAGGTTTAGTCTGAAGACCTAAAGTAAAAAATGAGTCAGGACTGAAAGAAAATCAAATATAACAGTAAAAGATCATATCATACACACGGAACCAACACCATGTCCTTATTGCAATGGTTGTAGCATACACATTGGGCTTGGTCTCTAACAGAAGCACACAAACTGATGAAGTCGCTACCAATTGAACAAAAGACATACTTGATTAGACAGCATGCAATTTTGGGGAAGAAAGCTAGAAAACCAGTCAAGCATTAGATTGTGTTGCAATCAACTGTAAGTAGCTATTCAGCACTTGTGCAGCATGCATGAGTTTTAATCCAGCCCGTGCACTAACAAGTGAAAAAAAAGACATTAACAGTAGAAGTTTTAAAAATGCAGACCATGCAAGGAAGAACATATACTTCTCTAGCTACAAATCCCGTTAGGAATTCACAATGACTGTTAAAACTTGTATGTAACTCTAGACCGAGATGGGCTAGAATAGCCACAAGGAGAACTAAGATAAGCACAAGACCTGGTTTCTTGAAAATGACACTTGATACTACTATGAGAGAGGATCAGATTATTTAATTATGGAAGCTTGCCCAGATCCAAACCATTCCTTCTTTCACGAATCTTTGTTGATCGCACTTTCTTGCATTTTCTGTCAGCTGAATACCCCAACTCGTACGGGCCTGCAGCGCGGAGAGAGGGAGGCGGCATGGGGGCACGACGGCGACGTTTGGGACGGTCAGCGCCGCGGAGTTTGGGACGGGCGGCGACGGACACGGGCGCATTGCCGTTGAGAACGGGCAGCGACGGGGACGGGTGATGGGGAGTTGGGGATGGGAGGGACGACGTTGGGGACGGGCGGCGGGTTGGACGCAGGGCGGCGCTGCGTTGGGGACGGACGGCGGCGTGGATGCAGGGCTACACGGAGTTTACACAGGAAATTAACTGAAAATATGCGGTCTAACCTTGCTCCTGCAGACTATCCCAGAGCAAACTCGGCGAGTGGGGCAGCAGGCGCATCCAGACCAACGCCTCCGCGCGAAGAGGGGGCTAAGCGTGGTTTGGTGGGGAGCGCGGCGGGCCGGTGGGGAGCGCGGCGGGCCGGTGAGGAGCTCTGCCAGCCGATCGTACCTGCCGGCGAGGCGTGGGGTTGGCGAGGAAGATGCGCCGAGGAACATGGCTAGGCGGTGGTGATTGAAGGCGGAGGCTGTACCTCCGGCGGCAGCAACCAGCGAGGAGGAGGAGATCTCAGGAGGAGCGGAAGAGGCCAGAACCGTCGGCACCGGTGTTTCTGGGAAGTGCATGCGATGCGGGCGGGATCGGGGTGAGGAGAATAGATGATCGGGGTGGGGAGAATAGACAAGTCTCGACCGTGTGATCCATGCAGATGGACGGGTTAGATTTAATTTTCCTACGGCACTTCGTGCCTTTATAAGTAGTAGAGACTAGTCATCCGGTGCATGCAAGGAAGAGGATTGAGAGCTTCTGGTGCCACCCCATCAGGACATAGCAGGGGTGGTTGCTACATGTGACTACTTGAGTCAAACTACACTAGAAATCTAGAATGGTCATAGTGAAAAACTATGCTGAATTATAAAGGTCTTTTCCTTGAAAGAGTACGTATTTTTTTTGCATCAAGAGGCTGAGAAGAAATAAGTAACATAGTTAATGAGGAGGGGGTATGCATCTTTATCATCTTCTATTCGAGAGAATAAACGAAAGAGAAAGAGTGCACATGAATCTTACTCTAGAAATGTACGTGGAATGTTCATCAGCTCCCTTTCCCTTATACGTTACCATTTTCTCCGTCATTCTTCGCTTAGAAGGGCTTAACTTACTTAACTTCTTACCTGAAACTAGCTAAAAAAGGGTCAGGTATACTTACCCGACGAGATAGCCGATGAGATAGGGTAATGATTGCTGGATTTGATCCATTAACACAGGGGCAAGCGTTGGCATACCGAGCTCCCCCAACCATAGATAGGGATTTGATCTTGGACTGAGAACATAGCGGTAACGGCAGTTTTAGAAAGCACCTCTGCCTTTCCTGAAACTCAAACAACCTACTAGGCTAGGCTGGCTAATCCAGACGAAGACGCCTGCTAAGAAAACTTCTTCTTCTTTAGATCATGAAAAAACGAAAATAGTAAGGAGCGGTAGTAGTAGGAAGACTTAAGTGATTTCGTTCTTTCTTGGTTACAAATCAGGTGTTAAAGGATATAAGTTGTGGAATCCTGAAACAAGTAAGGTTGTGATTAGCAGAAATGTTGTATGTGTTCAAAATAAAATCAACACACAACAACGCCGCCCTAAAGTCATTTATTTGCTTCTTTAATGAAAAAGGAGGACTTGATCTGCACGACGAGCAGGTTGGAAAAGAAAAAGGAGGAAGAGAGCTAGAGTGAATTGACTTAATAAAGGAAAAAGGGAAATACATATGGCTTTAAGACATTTCTAGGACGTGTGTGTGTTACAATCTAGGAGCATCGCCAAGCGCGTGGAAAACGATGCACAACCCATTGGATTGTCGTGATTCATGCTAATCATAGTTATAAAGTAAGTTGCAACTCAGATTCGATGACATCGCCTGGCTTAGGATTAGTCACTCCCCTCAAACTATTCCATGTTGCTTTTGCAAGCCATATGAAATAATATGGTAAGTTAATTACTAATTAAATGTGTTATAAACTATAAGCAAATAACGAAGAACGAACAAGAACATACGGGACATAAGATTTTAACATAGAAAACCCAAAGAGGAAAAACAACCACTGGCACCAACTAGCAAAACTTTACTATATCGAAAACTGTTTATATAATTGAAATTATCAACCCTAGCCGTACTTTAGACTCCGTTCCTATCGTCCTAAGCTTCTTGGCGACGAGTCTCGCTCCGTTTGTCAGAACTTAGTCTAATTTATAAAATTTGAATTACAATGTAACAAAAGGATAATATGGACCAAGTCTTTGCTTCCCAAATTTACCATGGACTCATGTGAATCTAGGGAGCATGCACCTTAAAAAATTCAGGACCATGCACTAAGGAAGGGATCGATATGAACGTTCCCCCAAAGCAGGTCTAAGGGCACTTTAAGATTCGTGTTGGGCCTCACCTGAGGCCTTGTGCAGGGCAATCCCAAACAAGCCACACACGGCTGCATCTGTCGGCCGATATATGCACCAAACAACAATAAACAACAAGAACATGTGTTCGTGGGCTAGATTGGCCTTGATGCATGCAACCAAACATGGCCTTACTCTCTTGGTACATATCACACATAGTATGCCTTAGCCTTACAAGTGACATCCTTACTTGTTATGTATGGTAAATTTCATAGTTTCATCTCCGTTAGATTTAAAAATAGTTGGATCAAGTCTTCACACCATTCTCTTCATGCTTTTTTGCATTTAGAACCATGCATTTTGTTAAAATCGATGTGCATCCCCCCTCCCCCAATCCATCGAAACATGCATTGTATCTTCTACGCAAGCTATAAGTGAAAATATATCGTCTGATTTAATTTATTTAGACCATCATCTTCATGTTGCTGAGAACTTTAAACAAGACAGATTTTGATTATATTTTGAAATTTGGGAATTTTTTATTTTCAAAACTCAACAAAAACATTGATAAAACTATTTATTCAATGGTCCAGATACGGTTTCCATGTTTTTATAAGAAAAAGGTTTCTGCAACCTCCGTTTGGGAATAGGTGACACAATTTTTTCTAGATACGGATGTATCTACGCACTGAAATGTGTCTATGTATCTAGATAAAGTTGTGTGACTTATTCCCGGACAGAGGGAGTAGCTATTGGATACTTCCTCATCTCATATTTCTCCTTGTCAAATTCATGATGGTTGAATAACTAGTCATGAACTTATAAGCTGTTATAAACCAAAATCCGCATCCGATCCGAGTCCGGTCCGAATCCGCTCCATATCCGTAATCCGATATAATCCGCATCCGACCATTATCCGCTCCGATCCGAATCCGTTATAAAAATATGGTAATGGATATGGTAAGAGCAATATCCGATCCGATCCGATCCGTTTACATCCCTACTTATTCCCGGACAAAGGGAGTAGCTATTAGATACTTCCTCATCTTATATTTCTCTTTGTCAAATTCAGGATGGTTGAATAACTAGTCATGAACTTATAAGCTGTTATAAACCAAAATCACCTAACAAGATTAGTGTTCTTTCCATAAACCAGGTAAATGCTTCATTTTGTACTGCCTTAGATTACAAATAATCTTTATTATTAAACCAATTTGCTTTTGCATGTTTTGCCCTTTGGTCGTCGCCTTTTGCTACAATCTTCAGGAAAAAATGCAGTTTGGGCCGACAATAATATAGCTGGCTTCTGAACCGCTCAAACCACAAGCAGATTGCTCTACTAGAATAATCTCCCTAGCTAAAAATAAGGTCGCCAATCAAACGTCTAGGATGTGTTCAAAGTCAACCAAGAGAAGCGTTCATCTGCAACAGACTTCCCGCCCACCCACATCACGCAGTCGCACGCACGTATGCCCATCTTCAACCTCAGATCAAGCCCCAAGATTAGCTACCTTCTAATCTCAGCTAGTATAAGACAACCCCTTTCGCCATACCATCCTTCCCCACGCAAGCAACAAATAAGCAATCAATCCCTGGTTGGTTGCCAACAAGCCCTTCCTCTTCCTCTCATCTCCGCGTTCCGGCTTAGAGATCATGGAGATGAAGAAGATCGCTTGCGCCGTCCTCATCGCCGCGTCGGCGACCACCGTGGCCCTCGCCGCCGATGCCCCAGCACCCTCCCCCGCAGGTGTCACAGCCGCGGCGACCGGTGCATTCCCGGCAGTCGGCGCAGTGCTCGGCGCCTCCCTTGTCTCCTTCTTCGCTTACTACCTGCAGTAAGGGGAGAAAGAGACGTGCGTACGCGTGGAGGAGGAAAGAGGACTACTGTTCATGCTGCCATTTTCATTAATCTGATGCGCGCTGGATTTTTCTTATACATGCAAGTACCCGTTGATTTTGTTTAAAAAAATCTGGATTGTTTGACCATGTTGATTGATCCATTCATTTCATCATTTTGCTTTCCCATCCTTGTGTATTGATCTATAATTCTGTATGTATACCGATGGAAGTTTAGGCGGCATGTATTTATTTGTTTTGATATGAGATTTGGAAATTAATCTTTATCCATCTGTTTGTTTACATTGTGTTTAGTATTGATTTATAATTTTTAGCATTTGATGGCTGTACATATGGTATAATGGCATGTTGATATGCTTCCTCTCCAAAACGGTTTGTCATGTCCGCTCCGAGGTGAACCCTAGATCGGGCAGCCACACCTCCCGCCACCCTTCCCCCTTCACCCTCCTTGTCGCGTCTGGGGGTGTGGCCGGGCGAAATCCGGCCGAGTTCGCTAGGCCAGCGCGGGTGCGGAACGCGCCAACAGGCTAGGGCATGGAGTTGGCCTCAAGAGCCATGGCGAAGGTGCTCGAGCTCGGCTCGTAGTAGAGTGCGGCGGGCGGAGAGGTGGTGGTCATGCCTGGGTGGACGGGTGGTGGGATCCTCCGGGCGGCCAGGGCTATGAGACGATTGCACATTCACTTCCCTAACCAAGTCAGTTAGTCTTACTTCTTTAACTTCCCCTCTATTAGAGGAGTACATGTAAAATCAATATGAAACAACTGGTGCAAACATACTACAATTAAATAACTCTATATTTCGAAATTCATCTTACATACATTTAAAAAAAATTTTAAAAAAAATTTTGAACCTAAAAGTTCGCACGTATATCTTCACGTGCTACGTGCTCACAAAGTTGTTTCATAAAAAATCGACTTATCATGTGACGTGTGTAAAAAAGACAAAATTCAGTGCTAAAAATAATGCTTTTCACAAGATAAACTTTCTCTTTTTTATATAGACCACACAAAATATTGGTTTTTCATGAAACTTGACGAACGCACGTATATTATGAAGATGTACATGTAGAATTTTTTGTCCAAATTTTTCGACATTTCGAAATATAATTTTTTAGTAGAGGGAGCATGCGCACCCGAAAGCCGAATTGAATTTTCGTTAAATAATTATATACCTTACTATCAGAAACATAACAAGAATATAGTCATATAATACAAAAATTACTAGCAGTGAACCAGACGTCAAAGTAAGCTACCCAAGAAGTTGCCGCATTGGCCAATGGGAGAGGGACGAACCCAGTCAGCATGTTATGACGCGGTTGCTAGCTAGACTTTCTTGTATTTCCGCATTGGCATACCTATTGAACCAAACCAAGACAGTAAATGTACAGATTATGGATATTAAACAATTACAAAGATCCGCCTCCCTCTTATTTCCCTGTTGACACCAAGCTCGCCGGCGCGACATCTCCGTGCGGATTTACCACCGCGGCGGCGCTGGGCTGGGTGCTGCGCGAGAGGAGAAAATAAGCTGATCGAGGGTAATAGGTGGGGGTTAAGTGCAAAAGTGAGTCAAGTTCTGACCGGGAGTTCCACTTCTCATCTGCTCCCTCCATTCGCCATTGGATGGTCTAACACGATAGTTTGCAGGTTTGCACCGAACGGTGGTTTTCACCGGATACGTCGCCTAAGAATAGACAAGTGGAGGCTTAAGTTTTATTTACATTGCAAATCGAAATTAGTTGCTGCAGATCCAGAAATTATTCTATTTTAGTCATGTTAATCCTTGGTAATTATGGTAATTACGATCATGCAATTGAATTTTTTAGACCGTAATTATGGTCATTACTACCATAAATGAGAAGAATAAATTAGACCAAGAATTATTATTCAGCTCAATATGATTATTATGACCATGATCTCTCATTTATTCTATTGATTCACTTTCATATACCCTTCGCTTGGCATATTTATTCTCCCGGTTTAGGCACTATATAGTGGCTCTGAACAAACCCTTTCTGATAGACATAGGATGCATGCGCGCAATGTCAAGCGACGAGGATGATGACGACAAGAAGAATGTATTAGTGACTAAGATCGACAAGGGCAACAATGAGGGCACACCTGGTCGGCTTTGCGATGTGGTCAACACTAGCCAGGGATCACTCGGTGTGATGACACCTACAAGGGATTCATCTCCTTGCTCCACAATGGCGATGTCGGGTGGCAAGGTGTGCACAACCACCCCTAGAAAGGCTAGGTCACCTTTCTTGATGTAGTCCAAAGGAACTATGTGTTCAACTGCTGCCATACCTAGATCCCCTTATTCGACGACGTCCAAGGGCAACATATGTGCGCAACCACTCCTAGATTGGCTCTATTGACCCGCTCAACGACATCTAGGATCGGCGTTTGGGAAACCCCACCTACGGGCGCGATGATTGCAAGAGAGTGCCTAGAGATGGAGATACTTACAGGGGCGACGATGGTGACATGTATTGGCAACGAGTGCCTAGAGACACCTATGAGGGCGACGATGGTGATGTCTGAGGCCAATGGTTGCTCAGAGATAATTATGGGGGTTGCATCTGGGGACAACAAGTGCCCAAAGATACATATGGGGTCGGTGTCCAGGAGCAATGAGTCTCCGGAGACACCTACGGGGGCGACGTCTGGGGGCACTGAGTCTCCAAAGACTAGAGACACCTACGGGGGTGGTGTCGTCCTGGGGCAACAAGTGATCGAAGAAACCTACAATAGCATCATCCAGTGGCAACAAGTCTCCAACGACACCCATGGGAGCGATGGCAATGACGTCCGAGGGCAACAAGATACCTACGGTACCGATGCAGTGACATCCAAGCGTAACAAGTGCTTATAGACACCTCCGAGTGAGTGGTGGTGGCGATGTCCGAGGGCAACGTGTGCCTAGAGACACCTCCAAGGCAATGCCATCGGCATCATGGGACACCGAGTTGTCGAGGAGCATGACAGGACCACACTTACCTACATAAGGTATCTGACTTAGAGGAGAGAAGTGGGTTCAAGGGATGAGTGTTGTGTGTGTCCAATGTTGCAACGAGTTTTGAAGACGATGTGGCCCATTTATCAAATTTAATTTCTGTTTTCTCTCTCCCATTGGATTTTTGTAACCCGCGGTCAGTGAAAATTGGAAAAAAAGAACTTCAACTCCTTGAATACTCTGTACCCAAAGGTAGCAGAGGGAATATATACGAGAAGAAGAGCACCTGGAATTGATCATCACCGAATTCCAGTGTTTCTATTTATTTCCGCAGCGGGCATGTTCAGGTTTAACGCTCGGGATCACACATAGTCTGTTCAACCAGCGATAGCGCAGGAAGAGATATCAGAACTTCAATCGAGCAGGAGGGCGTCGATCTTGTCGGCGACGCCAGCCTCGTCGTCCCCGAGCCTGGCCGTGGCCTCGCCCTTGGAGGCGTCCCAGCGGAGCAGCGTGGGCACGCCGGTGAGGCGGAACCGCGGGTCGACCCTCCAGGGGTGGGCCGGGTCCCTCCAGGTGGGCTTGTCGCCGACGAAGGCGCGGAGGAGCACCACGTCCCTGCCCTCCAGCGCGTCCAGCTTCGAGTAGATCACCGGCTCCGCCACGTTGCAGTCTGCGCGGTTGGATTCGGGCGGGGTTAGCTCGCAGCCGGCAGCAGATCGGAGGGAGAGGGAGATGTTTGGGTAGTTACCGGGGCACCAGGTGAGGTTGGAAGAGGGCTCGCGGTCGGCGAGGAAGAGCAGCAGCTTCACGGCGTTGCTGCTGCTGCCGCCGGCGCCGTCGGCGGCGGCGAAGTGGCCGGCGAAGAGGTCTTCGAAGTTGTCGAGGGCCGCGTCCACCTTGGTCACCGTCATCTCCCCCGCCTCGCGCGCGTGCCCTGGGCTTGGATTGGGTTGGAGATTGGAGTAGCGGCGATGGAAGCTTGCTTGGAGATGGGGTTGATTTTGGGGAGAGACACGGCCGACTTTATTCCCTTCCGCTTCCTCGACACGCGTGCCTCTTACGCGCACAGGAATCTGATCGGGATGTGGGCCTTCGCCACTCCGCTCGGCCCAGAAACGCCCAATTAGGGCATGTCAAATAAATGGTGGCAATCAACAAAATTTTATGGCCGATTAGGGCATGTCAAATAAATTGTGGCAAGCAACAAAATTTTATAGTTTGAAGTTTTCCATGCTCAGTGTGACCGAGCTACATGTAGCTCTTTATTTTCGAACACTCAATTTGTATTTTAAAAATCGAAATAAATTCTGGAAGTAAGCAATGGTGAATGCTACAATGGTGTAAAATCTCAATAGAAACTGTTTGTATTCTAGGCTACACGAAATTGAAAAATCTGAATTTTTTATAGTATTGAAAATTTGAAATGCATACTATTTACTATAAAATTTATTTGAATTTATCACTTTCTGTGTAGCCTAGAATATGAATTAGTTTGTATTGAGATTTTACACTATTAGAGCATATCCATCAGCCTTTGTACAATTGGCTAGGATTGGTAAAAACTATAAATACAACAATTTGCTTCAAAAATATTGCTCCAACAGTATTTGTATAAGTGGTCTCCCCACACAAAATTATAGCAAGCTTGCTATCCTTGCACCTCCACTTTGTATATATATACAAAGTCTAGAGGCACTTGCTATATTTTCAAAACCTACGTGGTAGAGGACCAATCACATGTGAGGGACTATTTTGTCCGCGACCCTGCAGCGTCGGCACCGAACCACAACCTTGTCGTCGTCATCTCCCGCAAGGTATGTCGACGGCGGCCGATTCGTGCGCGGTGGACCTTCTCCTCGACCCCCTCGTGCTTCCCCAAGCCTCCTCCCCATCGTGCCTGTGCTTCGTCGCCCCAAAGCGACCGTCCAAATTAAGGCCGCCCTGCCCGCATCGCCATTCGATTCAGTCGGCATGGGCTGGTGGCGGGTGGCGGCATGGGCTGGCGATGGGTGCCGACATTTGCGGTTGGCGGGTATGCGTGGGCAGTGTGTGGATGACAGGCTTGGGCAATGGCCAGTTGTGCGATGGTGGAGGAAGAGGAAAAGGAAAGAAAATGTGTAATCTGCTGACATATGGGTCCCATGTGTCCATTGCCAGTTTTGGATTGCTATTATAGCAATGCTAACAATTTTGGCTAGGATTTCTATATCTTCTCTCTTCCCTTCTTATACTAAAACTTTAGATTGCTATTATAGAAACACTATTGGAGATGCTCTTATATTATACATCATTGGCCATCTTTATAATTTCAGTCTAGATATTTTGAAACTTTAAAACACGAATTCTGACCGTTTACAAATAAAGAGTTATGTGTAGTTCAACCTTCATTTGAAGTTTCATGCTTATGTTGTGTATATTTTCCCAAATAGCCTTTGGTGCCTCGATTCGACGCTAGCTAGGATGGCGTCAAGTTTGTTTGTGTCGGCACCGATCTACTTTGGCACCGAAACCTAGAGACGAGGAACCCTAGAATCCTATGTGGAAAGATGCAGTCACAAGGGTTTGATTATCGTAACAGGATCTTTCTTCTTCTTCTTCTTTTCTTCTTCTTCTTCTTCTTCTTGTAGTATAATTATGTGCATCCGTGATATTTTTAGGACATTTCATTTATAGGCTAGATGTGATTGATATATTCGTGATATTAATATATTTATTTTAAAAGACACTTATACAGTATAAACACGCTGCTGCACTGTAGGAAATGTTGGTGCCTTGGTGGCGTCGATTTTCTTCTGAAATCTCAAAGAAAGAAAAAGAAAGGAGAGAAAGAGAAAGGTTTTGGGCTGGACCGGGCCAAACACTAGTAGTCCGTACTAATCTAGCACACGAACTCCACACACCAGTCCGAAATCAGAGTCCACCAAAAAAAAGTTCCGAAATCAGAGTCCCCATCTTCCCGACGGAAAGCTCCGGCCGTCGTACCACTCCCTGACCTTCGCCGCCGTCGAGATCAGCCGCCCGCCGGCGACCATGCGCGACCCTTCGGATATCCGCAGCCTCCCCATCGACATCGCCTTCGCCCGCCTGCAGGAGTGGCTCGTCGACCGCAAGCGGGTGCCGCACGACTGGAGGAAGCGCCTCGCCGCCCTCCGCGCCCGCATCGCCGCCGCCTTCGCCTCCCTCCCGCGGGACCTCCATCCCGATCTCCTCACCCTCGAGCTCGAAGGTAACCCACTCCTCTCCCCCACGCCCTAGGCTCTCCCTGTCATCTGTACGGCGGAATCCGGAGGGTGAAACCCTCGCTCAGTCTGCTTGCTGTCTCGTTTCATCCTGTAGAGATAGGGTATCTCGAAGCGAAGAAGATCTACAGCATACTCCTGGAATCCAACACAGAGAGCAGGAACATCTTCGGCCGCCTCACAGGATCCGCGGTAGGATTTTGATGTTCCCTTTTTGTAGATAGATATAAACGTCCAGGTTTAGTGTGGGGATTGACATATGCTTCGATGCAAATGCTTTATTTAGGGCGAATGGGAGTCGATTGTCAAGGCGTACGAGAAGGACCACATCTTCCTCGGAGAGGCGGCTCAGATCATGGTCCAGAATGTCAACTATGACATGTACTACTAAACTAAGCCTTTCCTAGACCTCTCGCCCGCTGCGCCAATGTTTGCGCTTGTGCTTGACCTAGCATCTCCATGGCTAATTTTTATCTGCTTGTTTGGCTGCCTCAAGACCGTATCAGAGGAAGCAGATGCAGAAGAACCAGCAGCAGCTCACGGAGCTGGACCGCAGGGAGGCTGACATCAAGCGGCTGGCTGCTCTTTCGGCAACTCGGTACGTGGAGGCTTGCCAGGAGCTCGGCTTGCAGGTTTGCTTCTCTATATATCTAAGAGACAATTCCTGTGTTCATGATGCTGATTGTGTTGCTTGATCTGTTGTATTGATGTATTGTTTGCTTTGAATTTTTTTTGTAGGGAGTAGATGTGCGGCAAGAGCTGATAGAGTCTGCGAAAACACTTCCATCAACATTTAGCAAAATCTTGGAAGTTCTGACCAGCGATCCTGTCTCGCAGGCCGTTGAGTACTATACGGTTTTTGTCAAGGAATGCCATACAGAGGATAAGGTAGTCAGGCATATACAGATAGAAATATCAGATACTGAATGCAGAAAAATGTGCTATACAACTCTTGTGAATCTTATTTTAACCGTGGTTTTCTTTGTATAGGAAAATTTCAAGGCTGTGGTACAGAATCTGAAACAGCTGCGGGCTAATCGTCCTTCCCTGCATGTCTCAGTGTGCAAAGAGGTGCAGAATTCCCTTGGAGACGCATCAAAAGCTCATGGGTCTAATATGGGCGGAGAAGAGCACATTGACTTCAATGTCCCTGCAGATGATATTGATTGGGACATCTCGGTCGATAACAATGGTATCGACTGGGACATTGGTGAAGTGGAACAACCTACCGAAGAATCTGGCAACGGTTTTGGATCTTATGAGATCATTGATGCCAATGTAGAATTGGCAGGTTCGGAAAATTATGGCGTTGGTGTTTCAGCCTATCCATCTGCAGACAAAGAAGGCCTTGCATGTGATACATCTGATCAGATTTGCTGGGACATCTCTACTGACAATCCTGAAGAAAATGCTCCTATTGAGATTGCTCCAACTGAATCAGGACAGTGTGAAGAAAGAAGTCAGTTGCTGGAGAAGGAATACAGAAACAACATTCTAGATGATTTACTTGAGGTATTTAGACATTTTAATATCCCCTTCTACATCATAAAGTTGCAAATACTTCAGATGCATGCCATATAATTACAACACTTATTGAAGTATGTTCTTATTGTTTTTGTATCAAAGTTCTCTCTTTAAATATTTGAGATGATACTTCTGTTATTGTACTTGTACAAGGCTGCGTTGCCAACCTGTCCCCTTCTAGTATAGCAAAATAGTTAATAATTTAGCTTTTTTGCGAGGATAGCTCATGAATTTCTGACACTTGAAACAGATAAAATCATTTTTGACCCTACGCTTAGGGGAGGCCAGGAATGCTGATACATCATCTCTACAGCATCAAGTGCAAGCTGTCTCACCTTTTGTTCTTCAACAGTATGCTGCTGAAAGTTTGGAGAATATGCTTGTAGAGATCTCCTCAGCAATCTCTTTGCTCACTAACCAGAAAACTCTTGACCTTATAATGATCCTCAACTCTAAAAGGTAAGGAGTGTTTATTCTGAAAGTTCAGTCTTGCGTATCTGATGCACTTAAACAAGTGATACTTACTTGTGTCTTCCACTGTTGCTGCAGTGGGGCACTTATAATTCCTCATGGCATTGTCTTGAAAGCTTACATAATAAAGCAGTTTCCCTCATAAATACATGCCCATTTTAACATTTCTTTGACCTATCATTGCTTCCTTTGCCATTCCCAAGGTTTTTGGACAGATTAGTGTCAACCTTGGAAGAAAAGAAGCATCATGAGGTGAAACTGCGAGAAGGCTTAGGTGATCTATCAGTTAAGCGCATGGAGCTGCAAAATGCACTATCATCATCCTGGCCGAAGCAAGTAAGTCATAATTTCTTTACCTGTCATAGTGTTTAATTACATGTATATTCTTGTTCTCACTGGACTGCAGATACATGACTTACAATCTCTGGTAACTTACCGAAGGGCTAATTTTTTGTCCATCCCCATGAACCAAAAAACTATTACTTTCTCCTTGTGTTTTCTGTAGCCATCTGTATGTTAATGATTTTACTTTTCTAATGTTACAGGAGGCAGCGATTACAAAAACAAGGGAACTAAAGAAGCTCTGTGAGGCAACACTTTCATCTATGTTCGATGGCAGGCCAGTGCATATAATTGGAGAGATCAATACCTTACTAAGTTCGAGTGTTAGTCAATTAGCTGGATGATTTATCGATTGTATCTTTCGTCCCTGAACCAAAATAAATGATATGTAAAGCAAGTTGATAATCTTATGGTATAAACTTTTCTAACCTATGGTACTTGTACTTGTGTTGTTTTTGCTGCCACATATGTTCTTAGGATCCGTTTGGATTACAGCCACACATTGCCCAGCCAATTTTTTGGCGTTGACTCAAGGCTTGGGCATTCGTTTGGATGGAAACCGATATTTTGGATCTGTGCCAAATATTTGGTCACACCGTTCAGTTTCGTAGCCAACTCGTTGGCCAGCCTGGGGTGGTGAATCCTCCGCCAAAAAGTTGGCTCGCCCCAATTTGGCAGGGCTCCCATGGGCACAATCCAAACAGCCCCTTAAACTATGAATGTATGACTTCAGTTGCATATGGAGTGTCGGACTCGATCTTATGAGTATGCTCTCCAGTCTACATTGTATGCCACTACAAACAAAAATAATTGCAGTATAAAATGGTACTCTCTCAGTTAGGGATTATAAGGCCTTCACGTATTCCTAGGTCGTAAATTTAACTAACGTAATAAAAGATATATATGACAAAACATATATCATTAGAAAGTTTAGTTGTTCTACTTTCCAATGACATAATTTTTATATAGTATAATCCATGTAATGTTAGTTAAATTTACGATCTAGGGATACGTGGAGGTCTTATAATCCCTAACGGAGGTAGTAAGCCCTGGTTGGTTTTTAGAACCCTTGAAATTGTTGCTATTTTTATGCTGCGTTGAAGTGATTTGATCATCTGTTTCTTGCTTACAAATGTCTTGTGTCATTCCAACACGTTTTTAATTTGGTAAGACAGCAAGACTGACCACGTCTGTTATGCCTTATTACATAGCAATTATTTGGAGCACTAGCATTTTCCTTGAAATTACAATTACAATCAAGCTATCTATACTATTCTGGTACAAGTGATCCACTCAGAGTCTGATGTGTACATTACCTAACACTGTTACTGCATAAATAACTTCACTTATACAGTACAAATTTTAGTGCTGAAGAAACTTCTGAAACCATTGGCTGGATCTCTTTGGATATCTTTTCAGACCATCCTTGTAGTCGACGTAGTTAAGACCAAATCGAACACTGTAACCATCCATCCACTCGAAGTTGTCAAACAGAGACCATGCAAAATATCCCCGTACATCTACTCCTTCCCTGACATTGTCATGTAGACACTTTATTGTTTTGACATAAATTGAGTTAAAGCACTAATGTGATATTAATTGTTATTTTATCTAGTTATCTACAGGTAGTCAATCATCAGACTTACCTTAGGGCCTTTTGAACATAGAATATGTGTTGCTGGTAGAATTCTATTCTGGTATTGTCAATCAAGGCTTCTTGAAGAGGTAAGTTTTCGTTGTTAATTTCATCAACACCTGCAAGATGATTGTTTGCTCAGGCAAGAGGGTGGAGTAAATTGCCATCGTTTGCTCAGGTAAGAGGTTTGCTCAGGTAAGAGGGTGGAGTAAATTGCCCTTGTTTGCAGTAGTTAGGCTGACCTACCATTTTCTGTGATGTAGATAGTAGGGTTGTTGTATGTCTTCTTGGTGTATAGCAAGAGTTCTTCTATTCCTTCTGGATAGATGTAGAGCCAAGAAGAGCCAGCCTAGAGACAAAATATTCTGTTACTTTTTTCCATGCTTTTGAAATATTTTTCTATGCTGAGTTTATTATAAGATTGGCACCGTTTACAGCTATCCAAACATGAATTAGGATGATATCTCTGTGCAAGTCATACCTTTGGGCCAATATATGTTCCATTTCTCTCCACTGTTGTTTCATGCAGAGCAAAACTATTAGCTCACCTAATGTATTCGAATACCAGCATAGAGATGAGATTGCTTGCATAGTTGCATACCTCCTTGTTCAGTTTGTGAGTCAGTGCTGTAGCTTTTGTTACTATTGCTGCTGCGTTTAGCATTCCGAGCATATCTTGCTGAATAGTAATTGAGTCCAATGAAATCAAATGATCCTTTTATAGCTTTTGCCTGGTCTTTTGTGAATTTTGGTAATCTGTTTCCAACCAGTGTTTTCATGCTGAGTGGATAGTCTCCTTTGGTTAAGGGATCCATGAACCTGTTCAATTTGTTAATGAGCTACATGTGAATAAGAAGATCTTAAGAATTTGCCAGTTGCAGTGGCTTGAAACTTCATGGACGAACCTGAACCACATATTGGATTTATTACACTCACCATCCATACATGAAGTCCAATGCACGCTTCGCAGCATCCTTGTCTTCCTTGAAATTTGAGTAGGGAATTATCCAATTGCTAACTATTGTAATACCAATTCTTCCTTTTTGCTCCATCTGTGTGATCAAGAATTAATTGATTTATCACTGTAAAACAACAGCTGGCAAAATATATGGATGTTTAGCTGCAAAAACTACTTAAACATTCCTTGTTCCTATTAGGAGGTACCATGTCTAAATATTTCCTTCGCTCCATCACTGTCTTTAGTCTGAGATGCATTTTTGGATATTTTGTCTGCCCCCGTTATATTGTCTATGGTTGACATTTATCTAGAAGTTCGGTGGCTTGCTTCTGAGGGTAGATTGTGTAGGCAATGTCTTTGGTGTCTTGGTTGTACTCCGAGAAATCGCATACATGCAAATTGTTCGGTAGCCATAAATTAGACTGGAATGCACTTTTGAACCCAGGCATATGCTCCTTTTACCCCCCGAAAAAATCAAAATGTCAAAAAGTCCTTTTTTACGGTACCTCCACATTCTATGTGCTCGCTTTAAGTTTTGTAAACTGACATTTTTTTTTGTGGCCTCTGCAAAAAATATACAAAATTTCCTTGCAAAAGAGAATGGATTTTGTACACATGCATGGGTGTGGGTGTGTTCTGTACCGTTGATTTATTCCTCGATATTCCCGCTTGCCGTGCTTTAGCAGCAAATTTTGAGCTTTTTGCACAGGCCACGTAAAACTTCAGTTTCTTGTGACAATTTCGAAGGATGTGGGATGTACGCGCAACAATTTTTTTTGGAATACTTTAACATTTTTTAATATGTTTAAAATGCATTTTAAATAAAGGGATCATATGCACCCAAGAGCGAAAGCGCCATATGTCCTCTCAATATATAGTAATACTGTAGGACAGTTTCTACATACTAGAATGCATTTATCCTATTCACAATAGTTCCTCGCCTGTGCTCTGTTACTGAAAATAATCACAATGAAATAAAACTAACTCGTACCTGATATTTGTCTCTGTACACTTTAACTGCTGCTGCATGAGACAGAAGTTGATTATGAGCTACTATATAAGGTTCCCTTCCCGAGTCTCCCATGCTACAACCTGGCTTTTGTGATGACGAACATCTGCCCGGTGCTAATGTGCCGCTGGAATAGCCACCTATACTGAAACTCCAAGGCTCGTTGAATGTTATCCAGTACTTTACCCTATCACCAAACTCCCTGAAGCAGATGTTGGCGTAGTCCTGGAAATCTTCCCTGGTAATGTAGACACAGCTCGATAAAGTTCAGTTCTTTGTTCTCTTATAATATCAGCATGTTTCTTGTTAGTCATCAGTGTAGTGAGTTTGGGTCCATAATTCCATATAGGTCATGTTTACTTACACAATAAGGTGGCTTAAGAAGCCACCGTACTTCTGTTCTAATGCTTGTGGGGCGTCCCAGTGGAAAAGGGTCACAAATGGTTCAACACCTGCATTATTGGTTAGACGTTAGGATGTGAACATATTGTAGTATCAGAAATCATAAAATCTTTACCTTTGGAAAGGAGCTTGTCGATGAGATTGTTGTAGTACTTGATACCTTCCATGTTGACCCCTCCACTCAGTTTTCCACCTGTACCCATGCATTAGCTGAGGAAATAGACCTTACATGCATGAGAAACTAGAAAATGGATAGGAGGATCACTTACTAGGCAGAATACGTGACCAAGAAATTGAGAATCTGTAGGCACTGAAGCCCATTTCCTTCATGATCTTAACATCCTCCTGCACTTGGTGTAATGTAGGCATTGAGATGAACATGTAGATTGGTGGTCAGTCACTAAGTTAGCTTACCTTGTACCGGTGGTAGGAATCTATTGCTACGTCTCCGTTGCTCCCATTTGCTATCTTCTCTGAATGGGTAAATCATTGAAGTACGATTACAGATCACCGTAGCAAGTCTGGGAGTCCACTTTGTATAAGCCTGTGCATGAGTAGATGTAATTACCTGGGTGATTGTGAGTGAAGGCGTCCCAGATGCTGGGCCCTCTGCCGCCTTCCCTCACAGCACCTTCATACTGCACCAGCGCCACAAAGCAACATCAGCGCTGGGTACTGCCCTTCCAGTAGTCAGTCCTCTAGAGCGGTCCAGAACTTACCTGGTACGCAGAGGACGCCGCGCCAAAGAGAAAGCCCTTGGGGAACTGACTCCTAGCGATGTCGCATGGCTTCCCGTCGGCCTGCGATGCCGCCAAGGAGAACAGCAAGATCACGAGTAGCTGGGACATGGCTGTGCTTCTGGCCTGTTTCTTCCTCTCCTTGTGCTATAATGTGGTCAGCAGGGCGCTCTCTTTATAGAATGTTTCAGGAGACGCAACAATCAAACAGAAAAGCATGGAAATCATGATGCCCAGCTGCTTTATTACATAGTGATGCCACCCAGTGAGCAGCCGTGGAGGAAACCTTTTGTGTGATGGATTGCATGATGATGAATTGATGATCCATCTCAGACATGTTGGATGCAAGTTGCCATATTGTTTGGTGGCTCAGGTGTACTTTCAGTTGTTATGTGTTTAGAAAGGTGGGATTTGGAGATTACTGTACAAAGTCCAAACACATGAGAATTGGATGAAGTACACATGAAACGGCCCAATTATCAAAGGGACAGTCAACCAACAGAAGGCATCATATTCCCGGTCTCTCGAGTTTATGCGCCACTCGACAGCGGATACGATTCTCCTCCCATAATCCCATTGCCAGGCAATCTAGGGGAGGCAGAAAGTGGAACCTTCACTCAGATCGCTGCAGCACCCAGCTGAATTAAGCAGATCTTCTTTCCACTAGATTATCTGTAATAATAATAATGTAGCATGTCGAGATCTTGATCCATCTTTTCTCCCCTGTTGTAGAGTAGGGCGCAAGCACTACAGCTTGCCGGAGCACCCACCCTGGAATTCTCATCCAGTCTTGGTCTCTGGACGGTCCGGGTGAGCTTCAGGCCCATGGTACTTGCCAAATCTGGGCATGGTGCGCTGCAATTTAATTTGCACTTCAAATGAAAGCGTAAAGTCCATCAGGCAGAGAGATAATGGCCACACCTCTGCCTGTGGAAAGGATATCATGATGTCTGGATCGTTTATGCTGCTGGTTGCACCTGTGCCGAGTTGGTTCAGATGGCACAATAATCTTGTGTTGCACTGTATATGATAGCTAATGGTGTCGCATTCTTTGCCGATGTCATCAGTGATGAATCAGCGAGCTCATGGATCAATACCTGCTTACAATTTCCTTGACACCATAACATGTAAACATATTTGAAAATGGCAAAAAATCCAAAACAAAATGTCTCGTGTATATCTGAACATCCTACATGCTCACAAAGTTGTTTCAGCACAAATCGACTTTTTGTGCAGCATATGCAAATAAGGCAAAATTCAGAACTAAAATAAGGAATTTGTCAAGGCATTTTTTTGTATTTTTACAAAGGGTACAAAAAATGGCGGTTTTCAGAGAAACATTACGTGGGCACATAGAACATGGAGATATACATGAGGAAAAAAATCATATTTTTGTAACACTGTCAAAATTGTTTTTTTTTTGGATAAACAACAAATGCATCCGAGATCAAAAGGGCCTTTTCATAAGATATAGTACTTCCCAATACTCGTGACGATGGAATTGCAAAGGTAAATACACAATGTGGACTTGCAAGATCTCAGATCACCATCAACTGGTGAGCTGTGATGTGAGACAGTACTCACTGGTCAGCCAAGAAGAGCCAACTGTGGATTTAGAGTGGCTCACATACTCCTTATCACCATAAGCAAAACTTGCATGGTCTGAAATCAGCATATAATGTTTACATTCATAAGAATGACAGGAAAGAAAGCTAAAAATATGAAGTTGACAAAATTAAAGAGCATCTAGCTGTCTATAACTGATAATAACCCAAGAACCTGCTAACTACAGGCCTGCTTCCGCCGCCCGCCTCGGAGTGCTCTTCCGTCGGCTCCCGTTGAGCCGGAACCCCCCACTTGACCTAGTTGCTGACTCATCGTTGCTAGACCGGGTGGTGCTTGAGCTGTTCTCTTCCAGGTCATGATGGTCAGAGCCCTCTTCTTGGGGCACCCTGTTCCTCTTGCTCCCATTTTCCTCGAGCTTTGCATCGTCTCCTTCCACTTGCTGATAGTCTGCATTGCCATTTAAGACACCCTCTACCAAATTCTTGACTTGTGCTGGATCGACTTTCTGCTTTTGGGGCCTCCCTCTCCTCTTCCTGGCAGGCGCGACCTCTTCGCTGCCGCTCCCCTTGTAGTCTTCGTGGCTCCTGCTGTTTGGGATGATCTTCCTCCCTCTGCCTCTTCCCCTGCCCATTGATCCAACCCAGTAGCTGTCGTATCTGGAGCTGTGTTGGGAAATTATGGGCACAAACTAGATGCTTCACTGCCAGATGCAGCTGAATCTGTTTGTGTTCTCTGGTTACTTGTTCTAAGCAAAGGTTTCTGGCTGCTAAAACCTTGGTGGGAGCAGGCTACAAATCTGCAAGAAAAATGAATGACCAGCAATTTACAATTTAATTGGGTGGAATGGATTTAATCAGTATCTTGCTGTACCAAAAGATACATAAACATTATCTTAGCAGTGTTGTAATGAGATCTATAGCTGTGCATAGAAATATCCCCATTTCAAATCTCAGATTGGGATACTCCAGTAGAACACCCCCAGGAGATGCTAGGAAACCAGTAACTTACTCAGGGAACAAGGAGTTATCATCCAAAATCTAATACAGGGAGGAGGAAGGATGGGGCTGAGAGCTGACCTCGCATCATCATCATCAAAGTAGCATCTGGTTCAAGATGCGTCCTGCAACCGATTAGTGGAGTACTTCTCCCAGTCCCAGAGGAAAGCAAGCAAGGTCTTGCTAGTACTGTAACTATCGATTGACAGAAGAGTAGCAAATCAAGCGGAGGAGGAAGGCTGTAGTATCGAAGTTTGTGGAAAGCTCGATGATTCCTGAATGAATGAATGAACGAGTAGGCAGCAGGCAGTGGTGCTGCTGGGGCTCCTCCGGAGCAGACAGCAGCTGTAGCTGCTGCTGCAGGGACAGCCTACACACCACACCACGAGCAGGAGAGAGGGAGAGGGAGAGTGCAGATGGGCTTTGCTAGCTTTGTTGGGTTGCTTTCGTGTAGTTTTCACTTTGTTTACCAACCGTTGAAACCGAGCTGCTCCACTGTAGCGATGCAACTGGCCCGACAAAGTAACAAATGTTTATTCGTGCAGCCAGGCGGAGCACAGCGCGCTTACCGCTGCGTCATGGCAGTGCTAGTGTTTCCATAATCTTTCATGTGTTCTTGAAGGATTCAAACAAAGGAAATTGGGAGAAGACAGGAAGGATCCCAAGACTGATTGACTGACTGACTGCCGAGAAAACCACGGGAGCCAAGATCCATCGTTGCGTCTGCGTGTTAAAAAGTGGCTCCGCCCCATAAGGAACTGTTTCTTTCTTTCGCGGAGCAACATCATCTCCATTGGTGTCCTCAGCTGAAGAAGGGACCGTTTAGTGGCATCGTTTCTGGTATGTCTGTTTGTCCTCCAAGGGCGGTCCCAAATATTTTTTAACGAAATGTTAATATTTTATTCATGATTCAATCGCTTATATAGAAGAAAATAAAGTAAAACATAGCGACTATCGTCGAACACCTTCGCTGTCGTCCTCAAACCTAAACTAGAGGCTTCTGGGCATCGCCGCAGTCGCAGTCGTCGCTTTTGTGGTATTGCATGCGGTAGATCATCCAATCGACGCAAATCTCGACAGTACCTTCGAACATGAAGTTTAGAACACAACAAACGTCTAGGTTGTGGGCGCGTGCGAACTCCTGCCAACCATTGTGGAGGTATACATGGCCTTGCCAGTCGAATAGGATCTTGTAACATCCCAGATTTAGAGGCTACAAAATAGAGAGAATACACATGTGTGCATTGCATTCATGCACAGAAAATCCGGGGAATTTTCGCGCGTTCATTTAAAACACAAAGAGATTGAGGTTTCTCTCGCGTCGGTGGAATTGATTTAGGTCATCGAGGCGAGTGCGATAAATTTTGACACGACCTTTGTTGGGTTATTGTGTTCTAGGGGGGAACAAATTGAATTCAAATTCAAATATGAAAGACAGAAATTCAAATAAGAATTTGAATTGCAATTTGAAATTTACACAAGTATATAAATACAATATGTAAAAGTAAAAACATTTGACAATTCCAAATGAATAACCGATTTAAACTTTATTATAAATATCATTATTCAATTATTTACAAGTTCCATAAAGGAAATCAAGTTACAAAGAATACAAAATAGAAATAAAAAGAATTCCTAAAACTAAATCTTGATCTTCTCAATCCTCTAATTCTTCTTTTCCCTGCAATAAAAGAAACAAAACAAATACAAGAGAAATAATAGTGGTTAATGTTAAAATGTTTTCTTCACCTTTGGTGAGGCAATGCTAAATGTTGGAGACTAGCCATAGGAAATTAGGAACTTGTCGTAATAACCAAATGTTGATCAGAGGGAGTAAATCTGATTTAGGCAACAAGGGACAATCAAAGCTTTTTGATCACTATTCCATCGAAGGCATCAACGAGGCATTATCAAGGACAACCACTAACAAAATCTCGGGCAACCAGGGACATGAAGGCAACAGTTGTTTGATTTCATTTATTTTTAGGCAACAAGATAATTATTTTAATCTCCCTCTAATCTAGCTAGAAACCATAATGCCCACAAATGTATTTATGTAGATCACGATTGACATTGAAAAGTCAAAATGATCATAATACTTAAAAGCATCTATTAATTAAGCAGAAACTTGATTAACGTGAAAGTCACACTTAATTTGTTTAGCTGACATAATGGTACCAACCACTAAGATAAAGAAGAAAGGTCTATAGATAATAGTCAGATACCAATAGCAGGCCACGGAAGTATATTTCCACCTGGCAGTACACAAAGAAATGTTCAAACAGGGATAAGCACCACTTCAGTCGTGACTTGCATATGGGGGAAAAGAAAGTCAAGTTGTTTTTTTGCACTAGGTGGAGAAAACACACACATGCAGCACACTCACAACCTTGCATGGCATAGCTGTCGATACCACAGACAGTAGCCCAATACTATAAAAGCAAGGGCATCAAAACCCAGTCAAATCATTTGGCTCGGGCTTCACCAAAGAAGTATAATAGCCGAAGCAGCACACCACACATTCCAGTCGCATCATCCTTTTCTCCCTGATGTAAAGCACACCAGCAGCTCCAGTAGCTAGAACAGCAAGAACACATCACTAGTATCCTATTTTGTTCCACACAAATAAGAGCCAAATAGAATATCAGGAAGCAAGGAGGAGGAGGAGGCTACCACAAGTAGGTTATATCAAAATCTAGAAGACAAGCATCCCAGAAGTCCAAACTACAAAGTTCAGCATGTAGAAACTAGCCAGAAGCATGAGCTAGATCTTGCAGTATCTGTTCTCAAGAGCCAAATAGAATATCAGGAAGCAAGGAGGAGGAGGAGGCTACCACAAGTAGGTTATATCAAAATCTAGAAGACAAGCATCCCAGAAGTCCAAACTATAAAGTTCAGCATGTAGAAACTAGCTAGAAGCATGAGCTAGATCTTGCAGTATCTGTTCTTAAGCTTTCGCACAGTCACATTTGGGAAATAGGAAGAATGATGATACACATTTGTCCAATCTAAATATCCTTCCACTAGATTTTCATCTAGGAGAAAAGAGAGATGTATTTCTCTCAGATCTAGCATAGAAGTGTTATGCTATGCTCATCCTAGAGTTTGGAAATTTACAACTAGTATCTGTTCTTGTCTAAAAATCTAGCCTCAGCCTTTGCATCACATGCAGGACAAAGAGATCAAGCACACGCATATGTTCTTATCAATATTGGATCATAGAAAATTGGCAGGGACAAATAGCAGCAGATCATGTTGTTTAGATCTACTGCTATGTACACTCCACCGGGAGGCATCACATGAGCAGATCTAAGAGCAGCAGAAGCCACCGAGTTGTTCAACACAAGCACATCAATATATTTTCCTACACTACAAGAAAAGTTGCCATGGCCGACGAAGTTGAAGTCGCGCCGTGGTTGCTGGTGTACCATGGCCGACGATTTTGGGTCTGTCCGTTGTGCATGTCAAAACGTTTTTTTTCTCGTTTTTGAGGTCACCTAGCCCGACGAAAACGGCCAAAACGTTGCGTATGGTGGCCCGGGACGTGGTGCATCTCGAATTCTCGGGTTCGCCGGCCGAGTCAACGCAAATCCGCACCGCCGAGGGATGTAGGGCCCGGATGGCAGCCTCTACGGCATTGTTTTTTTCTCGATCGCGCCATCTCGTTCAACGCTCTCCGATCGAGCCGTTTACGATGCGGGATCATGGGTCCCGCATGTCATCCTCTATGAACCAAAATTCTTTCTATTCTTGGATTTTTTGACCCCCGATTTCCGGCTACTTCCTTTTTCTTTTGATCCCTTGCCGCCTTGGAAACGTTGAGACCGCTGTCGCTAATTAGGACCCGCATGTCATCCTCTATGAGCAATCAACTTTCTTTTCTTGGAGTTTTTTTTTGGCACCTCAAATTTGGTCACTTGCCTTTTTCTTTCGATCCCCTGCCGCCTCTCAAACGGTGATACCGCTGCTGCTAAATGGGACCCGCATGTCATCCTCTATGTACTATAAAACTTTTTTTCTTGGATTTTTTTGGCACCTCAAATTTGGTCACTTGCCTTTGTCTTTCGATCCCTGGCCGCCTCTCAAACGGTGATACCGCTGCTGCTAAATGGGACCCGCATGTCATCCTCTATGTACTATAAAACTTTCTTTTCTTGGATTTTTTTGGCACCTCATATTTGGTCACTTACCTTTTTCTTTCGATCCCCTGCCGCCTCTCAAACGGTGAGACCGTTGCTTGCTAAATGGGACCCGCATGTCATCCTCTATGTACTATAAAACTTTCTTTTCTAGGATTTTTTTTGGAACCTCATATTTGGTCACTTGCCTTTTTCTTTCGATCCCGTGCAGCCTCTCAAACGGTGATACCGCTGCTTGCTAAATGGGACCCGCATGTCATCCTCTATGTACAATCAAGTTTCTTTTCTTGAAATATTTTTGGCTCCCGATATTTGGTCACTTGCATTTTTCTTTCGATCTCATGCCACGTTGAGGACACTGCGAGGCTCATGGGACCCGCATGTCATCCTCTATGTACTATAAAACTTTCTTTTCTTGGATTTTTTTGGCACCTCATATTTGGTCACTTGCCTTTTTCTTTCGATCCCCTGCCGCTTCTCAAACGGTGATACCGCTCGTCGCTAAATGGGACCCGCATGTCATCCTCTATGTACAATCAAGTTTCTTTTCTTGAATTATTTTTGGCTCCCGATATTTGGTCACTTGCCTTTTTCTTTCGATCTCATGCCACGTTTGAAACGTTGAGGACCCCGCTGGCTCATGGGACCCGCATGTCATCCTCTATGTGCTATAAAAGTTTATTTTCTTGGGTTTTTTTCACCCTCTGATTTTTGGCTATTTCCTTTTCCTTTTGATCCCCTGCCGCCTTGGAAACGTTGAGTAAGCTGCTGACTCATGGGACCCGCATGTCATCCTCTATGTACAATCAACTTTATTTCTCAAGCCGCATTTGAAACGTTGAGACCGCTGCTGCTAATTGGGACCCGCATGTCATCCTCTATGTACAATAAAGTTTTTTCTTGGATTATCTTTGGCTCCTGATATTTTGTCACTTGCCTTTTTCTTTTGATCTCATGCCGCCTTTGAAACGTTGAGTAAGCTGCTGGCTCATGGGTCCCGCATGTCATCCTCTACGAACAATAAAAGTTTCCTTTCTTGGAGTTATTTTTGACCCCTAATTTCCGGCTATTTGCCTTTTTCTTTTGATCTCCTGCCCCATTTGAAACGATGAGGACGTTGTTGGCAGGTCGGTCCCACATGTCATCCTCTGTGAACAATAAAAGTTTCCTTTGATGGATTTATTTTGAACCCCTAATTAATTTCGGGATATTTCCTTTTTTTCCTTTGATCCCCTGCCGCCTTGGAATCGTTGAGGATGCTGCTGCCTCATGGGTCCCGCATGTCATCCTCTCAGAACGGTAAATGTTTCTTTTCTTGGATTTTGTTGACCAAACGATTTTTGGCTTATTTTTTCTTTCGATCTCCTGCAGCCTTTAAAACGTTCAGGACGCTGCTGGCTCACGGGTCCCACATGTCAACCTCTATGACCAATAAACGCGCGAGGATGTTGGTTGCCTCATGGGTCCCGCATGTCATCCTCTCAGAACGAAAATGTTTCTTTTCTTGGATTTTTTACCAACAGATTTTTGGTTTATTTTTTCTTTCCATCCCCTGCCGCCTTTAAAACGTTGACGACGCTGCTGGCTCATGGGTCCCCGATGTCAGCCTTCCCGTACAAGAAACATGTGATATCTTGATTATTTTGCAGACAATGAACATTGTATTTCGCTCTGAGCTATTGCAAACGGATAAATTAAATCTTTATTTTTACATAAACAAACTTATATGTTGAATCTCCTTGTTTTGTGTTTTTGCGAAGCATAGGACTTTCCTGTTTTTTTAGAAAAATCCGAACTTTCCTATTTTGGAGTGGGCTGAAATTGTACGAGTCAAAAGGCCCAGCAGGATAGTTCGAAGGCCCAGATGTCCAAATGCAGCCCAATTGAAATCTTTATTTTCTTGGATTTTTTTCACCCCCTGATTTCTGGCTACTTCATTTTTCTTTTGGTCCTGTGCCGCCTTGGAAACGTTGAGACCGCTGTCGCAAAATGGGACCCGCATGTCATCCTCTATGTATAATAAAATTTCTTTTCTTGGATTATTTTTGGCTCCCGATATTTGGTCACTTGCCTTTTTCTTTCAATCTCATGCCGACTTTGAAACGTTGAGGAAGCTGCTGGCTCATGGGTCCCGCATGTCATCATCTATGAACAATAAAAGTTTCCTTTGTTGGATTTATTTTTTACCCCTAATTTCAGGCTATTTGCCTTTTTCTTTTGATCCCCTGCCCCCTTTGAAACCATGACGACGCAGGTGGCAGGTCGGTCCCACATGTCATCCTCTATGAACAATAAAGGTTTCCTTTGATAGATTTATGTTTGACCCTAATTAATTTCTGGCTATTTCCTATTTTTATTTTGATCCACTGCCGCCTTGGAATAGTTGAGGATGCTGCTGCCTCATGGGTCCCGCATGTCATCCTCTCAGAAAGGTAAAAGTTTCATTTCTTGGATTTTGTTTACCAACTGATTTTTGGCTTATTTTTTTTTGTTTCGATCTCCTACTGCCTTTAAAACGTTGACGACGCTGCTGGCTCATGGGTCCCCAATGTCAGCCTCCCCGTACTGCAAATCCTCTTTCTGCAAAGGTTGTATTTCTAGCTAGATAGCTAAGGTGGATTCGAATCTGCCGTGGTTCAGGCAGCTCAGGTAAGTCTTCTTGCACTTATTAATGGAACTAGTGTATAGGAAGGTCAAGACATGTGGCTTGGTGTAATGAATCTATTTGAATCATGTTGTGGATTCAATCTGATAGTTCTCTAACAGGTCAGCCAAAATATAAATTAAGTTTTTTTCTAAAACGGAAATGCAAATTAAGATGAACACAAACATTAGTTATCATACTAGCTGAGAGCAAAAGCTTGCCAGAGTTTTACCACCCATACAATTAATTAGCAGTTCAGATAAGATAACCTTATATAAGTATAACTACAAATGCATTTGCTAAGGGCTCATGGGATAATAGAACTAGACAACCGCAAACTTGATGACCAGCATGTCACAGCGGCATCGAAAGATCTTGACCTTCAACTTTGATCCAATGCGAAGTTTGGCACCGTCAATGAACTTTTTCCACCTGGAAGTAACAGCCAAGCGGCCATCTGTGGGACTCGACGGAGTACCGTCCCTCCACGGTGAGACCTTCACTCTCCATGACGAGGGAAATCTTGCCCCTTCGGCCAGGATTGAGATCCTTGGCGATACTTTTAGGCAATTTCTGATTCAAAGCAAGAGATACCAACAAAAATTAGTCAATGGCACCAATGCATCGAAGACCGAACCATGTGAGACTTTGAGTAGAGAAGACATCAAGATAAGAGCGAGTTATGCTATCATATACTCACGAACATAGCCTTCGGATGTGTCCCGGTCACCACACGGGTGGCCACATCAATGAGCCGAGACCTCGGTGATCGCGTGGGGCAGGTGCGGGAGCTCGGGCTGGTACACGAGCTGGTGCCGATGCGGGAGACTCGCTGGGCGAGGTGCAATAAACGGTGCCTCTAGAGGAACCGGTGCCGATGCGAGAGACCGTTGGGCGAGTGCGATGAACGGTGCAGCTAGAGGAACCGATGTCGATGCGGGAGCCTCGTTGGGCGGGTGTAGTATATGGGGCCTCTACAGGAACCAATGCCGATGTAGGGGCCTGCTGGGTAGATGCAATAAACGGTGCTGGTACGGGAACCGGTGCCGATGCGAGAGAGTGGGAAGCCGGTGCCGGTGCTCTGGTGTGGGTGCCCTTTGTGACATCCGCTCTCGTTCCATCGGGGGATCGGCAGCTTTGATCATGTTAAACCCAGCAAGCTAGAACAGAGAGAATGGTTTAGAACAACCGCTCGTAATGCAAGTAATCAAAGGATATGAGTACAAAAAAGTTACATATTATATATTTGGAAGTGTCTCCAACTCGTAGCAAGCTACGTATATCCGCCCGTTTGAGTTTCGATCCTCGGCTCGTCGCCCTTCTTCGGACCGTAGTCAAAAGCAAACTTTCTCCAATCATGTCCATACAAATATGTGATGGCCTCGCGTCTTGTAGACATACACCTCATAGACCGTGTAGGTGTTCATCAATTTGCCATTGCCATGCATAGTGAAAGACCCTTCATGCGGACACATCCGGTTAATCATTGGACGAAGTTCACAAGGTACAGTCTGCAGGTGAAAATTGATAGTAAAGTAAGAAGCAGGAAGACTAAAAACAAGACTTTACTATATGTCAATTCATGCTAAACCACTGAGAATACATACATGTAACTCTGTGAAGGAGTTATTAGAAAGGTAGATAGAGCCATAGGTGGTGTTATATGCGGGGTATGTACATGGGCCCGCCATATTCCCGCAAGCTCGGCATCGGGATGGTGAAGGAAACATGGGAGGTACTACCGGTGCGTAGCGCTGAATGTAAGTGGAAGAATTAGGTTGTGTAAAGTGCATAGTTCAGAGCAATGCAAATGTTGACAAGCGAGTGCATAACACTATGTTACAAACCGAACAGATCAAAATTTAGTGTATGATGAATATAAGCATGCTAATTTGGCGTTTCCGAATTCCAAGAAGCATTAGACAGAGCCGGTGATAATATCAGACATAAATCATGGCATGTATATGTGGCTTAAGAAAATATACCCGAACCCTTGGATGGTTACGGCCCGGCTGGTCCTTGGACTTGAGCTTATATAAGCATCCGGAAGGTGGGGCTGACGAGTAACTTGGTGGCAGCCTCTGCGGATGCCTCATCGACAGCGAGCTTGCAATCCTTTTGACCAATGAAGGCTTAGCAGTTTCGATCGCATATGAAAATTGAAGAGCAACGGACATCAGCGAGTGATATATAAAATGAATCTATGAGACACCGATGCATATAGTGCTGGATGTAAGTGGAAGAATAGGGTTGTGTGTGTTTCGAACTATTGGTAAGCATAATTAGACAAAGCCGACAATAAACGAGACAAATCAAATCATGTATGAGGATTAAGAAAATATACCTTGCTATCGAAAAGGATACCACCCGGCTGGCCCGTGGCCTTGTGCTTGAGGAGGTTTTCAGAAGATGGTGGCGGCACCATCGTCTTCACAGCAGCCTCATCAGGATCATTTTTTATCCATTTGAGTAGAGGCACAGAAGCTTCATCCTGCATATGAATAACAACAGAACTCATCATTGATATTTAATAAATCTATGAGATGGACTGATGCAAATACTGCGGGATATAAGTGGAAGAATAGGGTTGTGCATAGACAACAGTTGACAACAATGCAAATGATTACAAAAGAAGCCAACGGAACTCCACAGTTTATATACTGGATGAGACAGACTGAAAAGTGAAAAATTAGTGTATGATGATTGTAAGCAAACGCGAGTGTTTCGAACTTTTGGTAAGCATTAGGCAAAGCCAACGGTAATTAAACGAGATAATAATAAAATCATGTATGTGGATTAAGAAAATATACCAGATTCATTAAAAGGTCACCACCCGACTGGCCCATGGCCTCGTGCTTGTAGAGGTTTTTGGATGATGGTGCCGGCACCATCGTCCTCACAGCAGACCTCATCGACCTCATTTTGCATCCACTTGAGTAAAGGCGCAGCGATTTCAGCCTGCATAAGAATGGGAACAGATCTCAGCAGTGATATTGAATGACTGCGAGACAGACCGATGCATATAGTGCTTGGATGTAAGTGGAAGGGTATGGCTGTGTATGGACAACAGTTCACAACAATGCAAGGGTGTGTACGGTTCTGAAACAGCGTGGAATGGAATGGAATGGTTCCATTTCAGAGGAATGGAATGGTTACATTTTTTCGGTTGGGAAAAATGGAGAGCAGAACAGATCAAGGTTAAACTAATCATTTGCCTCAAAATTGTAATTAGCAACTGTAAATGACATTTTAATCTCAAAATCGTAATTAACAGCGCCTAATGGTGCTCTTTTAATCTAAAAATCGTAGTTAACATCATTTTTTGTTGGGTTAGGGGAACTGGAGAGTAGATGAACATTACTGTATGATGATTGTAAGCAAACGAATTTGGTGTTTCTAAACTTTTGGCTTCGAGATCTTATGGGCTTCAACTATAGCCTACCCCAACTTGTTTGGGACTGAAAGGCATGGTTGTTGTTGTTATTGTTGTAAACTTTTGGCAAGCATTAGAAAAAACCGACAATAAACAGACAAAAATCAAGGCATGTTTTGTGGATTAAGAAAATATACCATATTCATTAAAAGATCACCACCCAGTGGGCGCGTGGCCTTGTGCTTGTAGAGGCATTTAGAAGATGGGGGCGGCATCAACATACTGGCAGCCCGATCAGCCGCAGCTTTGATCTTCCTTTTGAGTAAAGGCCCTAAAGTTTCAGTCTGCATATGAATAGAAAAACAAAAGGCAGACCTCGGCAGTGATATTGAATTACTGTATGAGATAGACTGATGCATATAGTGGATACTCTTAGCCTTTTGCACCATGAACACTAGCTATGGACAGACAAAAAAAACTACTCCAGTTGACTCAGCTTTGTCTAGATACCTCCGTATCTACAGATAGTTGAGTCAATTAATTTGGATCTGAGGGAGTATCAGATTCAGACTACATCATGGTAAGTTGGTTAAAAAAAATTACCCCTCGGCGGTTGATGTCTACGGGAGCTTCTATTCTTGTAGACAGTGTTGGGCCTCCAAGAGCAGAGGTTTGTAGAACAGCCGCAAGTTTCCCTTAAGTGGATCACCCAAGGTTTATCGAACTCAGGGAGGAAGAGGTCAAAGATATCCCTCTCATGCAACCCCGCAACCACAAAGCAAGAAGTCTCTTGTGTCCCCAACACACCTAATAGGTGCACTAGTTCGGCGAAGAGATAGTGAAATACGGGTGGTATAAATAAGTATGAGCGATGGCAACGGCACCGTAAAAGTGCTTTGCCCGGGACGATGAACAAGCGATAGTAACGCAGCAGTAGTAACGCAAGTAAAAGCAAGTAAACAAGCAGCGATAGCGATATTTAGGAACAAGGCCTAGGGATTAGACTTTCACTAGTGGACACTCTCAACTTTGATCACATAACAGAATAGATAAATGCATACTCTACACTCTCTTGTTGGATGATGAACACCACTAATTGCGTAGGATTACACGAACCCTCAATGCCGGAGTTAACAAGCTCCACAATATTCAATGTTCATATTTAAATAACCTTAGAGTGCATGACAGATCAACACAACTAAACCAAGTACTAACATAGCATGCACACTGTCACCTTCACACTATGTAGGAGGAATAGATCACATCAATACCATCATAGCAATAGTTAACTTCATAATCTACAAGAGATCATAATCATAGCCTACGCCAAGTACTAACACGGATGCACACACCGTCACCATTACACCGTGCAGGAGGAATAAACTACTTTAATAACATCACTAGAGTAGCACATGGATAAATTGTGATACAAAACACATTGCAATCATAAAGGGATATAAATAAGCACTTCACTATGCCATTCATAACGGTGAATAAGTATTCTCGTGAAATATAGCCTAAGAGACCCACACGGTGCACACACTCGTCACCTTTACACACGTGGGACAAGGAGTCTCCGGAGATCACATAAGTAAAACCCACTTGACTAGCATAATGACATCTAGATTACAAGCATCATCATATGAATCTCAATCATGTAAGGCAGCTCATGAGATTATTGTATTGAAGTACATAGGAGAGAGATTAACCACATAGCTACCGGTACAGCCCCGAGCCTCGATGGAGAACTACTCCCTCCTCATGGGAGACAGCAGCGTTGATGAAGATGGCGGTGGTGTCGATGGAGGAGCCTTCCGGGGGCACTTCCCCGTCCCGGCGGCGTGCCAGAACAGAGACTCCTGCCCCCCAGATCTTGCCTTCGCGATGGTGGCGGCTCTGGAAGGTTTCTCGTACCGTGGTTTTTTTCGTCTCGAGGTTTTAGGTCAGGGACCTTTATATAGGCGAAGAGGCGGAGTCGGAGGGCTGACGGGGCGACGACACAATAGGGGGGCGCGGCCCCCCCTCTGGCCGCGCCGGCCTGTCATCTGGGGGCCCAGTGGCCCCTCTCTGGCGACTCTCGGGTGTTCTGGAAGCTTCGTGGAAAAATGGGATGCTGGGCCTTGATTTCGTCCGATTCCGAGAATATTTCCTTACTAGGATTTCGGAACCAAAAACAACAGAAAACGAAGAATCGGCCCTTCGGCATCTCGTCAATAGGTTAGTTCCGGAAAACGCATAAATATGACATAAAGTATGCATAAAACATGTAGATATCATCAATAATGTGGCATGGAACATAAGAAATTATCGATACGTCGGAGACGTATCGGCGGTCCCTGCCCGGCTCGGCAGGTGGCATTTCGCTTCTTGTGCCTGCAGATCGGGCCATGCTCCCGCAGCGGTGGGGCGCTATTCTCGTTCCCCATAGCCTCAGCACGGAACCCGGAGGTACCAACCTCGATACGGAGAATATAGAGCATGGTGTCACGGAGGCTTTATGCACAAACAGATCGAAGACATGTGCTACTTTAAGCATCTTCCGAACAGAACGCAGTTGAGGATGCGGACGGACAGAGTGGATAAGCAAACGGAGTACCCGCTTTGCGGGGCCGGGGACGCCGCTCGAGGCTCAGCCAACTACCCACATGCGTGGTGGCCTTACGCTCCATTGCCCCCCCACCACCACCGAGGTATTTCCTTTCCGTGCACAAGCTGACAAAAGATACATTGAGGATCCGCGAAACTACAAAGGTTGCAAATGTCGACAAATAAAGGAAGAACACCCCAATCCAAGCAAAGGTAGCCCCCGCCCCCACCCCCATCAATCACTCCCGGCGCGAGGGTGACCGAGAAAGACACCCCTTCGCCCGGAATAGGAAATAGTAGATGCGCAAGATATCGAGGTGAGGAAAAAAGAACCGATCTCGAGAAAGGAAAGAGCATTACTAGTACTACCTAATCCGCTTGGTCTAGATGCAGCTTGCCCCTCCAAGCTGGATGCCTGGACGGTGGAGGCGAAAGGAGGGGATCGAGCTAGCGGCTTGCATCCGTCGGCTGTCGGCACTCGATCGGGAGAGACAAGGGGGCTACATAAAGGGGAGGGGTAACATATTTTATTACACGGTGAACTTACCGATGTGACTAGTCATTACATGTCTCACTGAAACTGGGGCCCATAGTGTGGCACCCCAAATTCACTTGAACCTGCCCGGCGGGACGCATTGGCGCGTCAAGAAAAGCCCCGAATTGTAGCGGGGAAATGAAACATTTCACAAAAATTCGAAAATCAAGCACACTGCCACGCACCAAGCACGCGGGCTGTTCCTTCCTCTTCCTCGGTTCCTCCTCCCCTATCCGAAAAAACACCAAATCCCAAGCTCAAACAACAACAAAAAAAACCCAAATCCCCTGGCCGCCATGCATGTCCTCGTTAACCCGCTGGAGATCGTTCCCGGACGAGGCGGACCCCCCGCCCTGAGATCCCAAGTTCGTCCGTTCCGTCCACCTCGAGGCACTGCGTGCTGTCTCGCAGCGGCGGCTTGAGGGCGCTGCAGAGGAAGTTCCGCCGGAAAGTGCTCATGGCAACCGTGCAAGCTCACCGGCGTGCTGTATCCCGAGAGGAACTGGTCAAAGCTTTGCTATTCGCAAAAAAGCGGGCCAAGATCTGGTCAAAGCTTCGTCGATGGCTTGCCGCGAGAGGCTTGGAGTCCAGAGTCAATAAACTAGCTGCTCGAGGACTTGGGCGGTTTACACCGATTCATATTAACTGACTCAAGTTTGTTAGTCTAGTTAACAAATGCATCTAGATACATCCATATCTAGACAAAATTGAGTCAATTAATATGAATCGGAGGGGAGTGCCTGAAAGTGTTTCATGCTACCAATTAATGCGCTGGCAGGACCGGTCTGTAGAAGTAATTGTGCTACTATTCATACGATGAACTGATTGTGTGGGTGTCAAATTTTGCAACGCGATCATCCACTGAATGATTAATTATAGTTCTAGCGCCAAAGGCGTACAAATCATAACAAAGATAGTACAACTACAGCACCAGAACATAAGAGTACGAATCATAAAGTAGCTCAACATTTTGCATCAGGGCTGGGTGGTCCTGAGACTACCGGGACGCCCCTGATGATCTCCGGGCGTGCATCCGCTTCAACGCAAAGCTGTGTACTCGGTCCACGGCCTCCTTCTGTAGGCTGGATAATCTCGGGTGCAGGACCTTCGTCTATGAAAGGCTCGTCATCGGTACCATCCACGGGTGCATCGGGGCTGGGTGGTCTTGAGACTACCCGGACGCCACCGATGATCTCCGGGCGTGCATCCACTTCAACGCAAAGCTGTGTACTCGGTCCACGGCCTCCTTCGTAGGGCTGGATAATCTCGGGTGCGGGATCTTCATCTATGAAAGGCCCGTCATCGGTACCATCCACGAGTGCATCAAGCCGAGATTCATCTTCAAATCTCCCATCAAGCCGAGAGACCTCTTCAACTCTATGCTTACGCAATTAGTACATCAACAGATTAGACAAACATCTAAGGGATGCAACTCTGAACAAATGCCGTTTTACATATTTACCTTCTCATCTGGCACAACACATGTCCCAGAGCTGAAACCCGGTTCCTGAAGCAAGCGCTTTTTCTCTCCTTCCCGTCCATCCATCTGCAACAAGTTAAATTTGAGTACAGAACCTTGCACAGCAATGCAAACTATTGATCGAAACAGCGGCCGCATCAATATAAATAATTAACTACATATGCCAGCACACATACAGTGTGAGCAAGATCTGCTTCTCCCGCTGAAGGATCATTATGTGGTTCACCATGATAAACCCACCTAACATATGTGCGGTCCATCCAAAAAATGTGTAAATGATCTTCCACTACATGGTGAGGCCTCTTCTCACCATTCATACATGTGCAGCGCGGGCAATACACGTCCAGGTCGTGACCTTCATGAGCTCTAATAAACCCCATAAAGGGTTGAACACCATTTATATATGAAGGGGAACATAAGTGTCCATGCAGTATCCAAGTTCTATCCATATGTTTAATTATGAGATACAATGGTTGGTGATTAATTTAAGGCGAAGTAGGAAATGTATATCCGTCGAGTACAAAACTATACTAGTACATGATTATGCATTTCCGCAATCATGTCGAGTACAAAATAAAAAATGCCCATCGACATTTTAGCAAACAGATCGTGTACAAAACTCTGCCATGGCATTTCAGCAAATTAACGGATCGAGTGCAGAACTGACTCTATATGCCCACGCAAATGAACAAATTGAACGAGGACAAATCGAGCGGAAAACTATAAAGTGCCAATTAGTTCGAGCATACCGACGATTTTTTTAGCAGCATCAAGAAAATATAAATCGTTACGCCGTCTTGCCCGATGCATGATTGAGCTAGAGATAGCAACCCTACCGTGGATCAACTTGACCGCCGGTGCGTCTCGAGAAGAACGACGGGGAGGGGAAGCTTCTTCTTCGCACGGACGGGACGGGGAGGGGAAGCTCTTCGCACGGACGGGGATAAGTTGTGTAGCGGTGGGTGGGGGTCATGCGGCCGGGCCGCCCGGTAGGTGGTGTTTAATGGAGTTGCGTGTGTAATTTGCCGTGCACAAGGTTGAGGAATAGGCGGTTCCCTTTGCCGCGCGCACAATTCAAACTATCCCGCCCATGTAGTTTAAATTCGCCCTGTTTTCGTTAAATCGACATAAAGTCATGTGAGTGGGTGGAAATTAGCAAAGTTGCTTGAAAAATAGTAAAACTCTGGAATTATCCTTTAAATATGCTCTACTTCGTGTGAAAATCGGGGTGTGGAGGCATGTTGAGCTGTTTTATTTGTACCTTCTTCATTAAAACTCCCATTTTATGCACTTTGGATGGAAAGAAATCATTTGTACATAAATTTTAACAACGCCATTTGCAAACATTAATTGTTTTACATGCCAAGATGCACCCATCCACCAAATATGGGGCAAAAGTTTATCACAATCTAGATATATATGTATAATTAGTGAGGGACCCCTTTTGATTTTGTGCAATTTCCACTAATTAGCTAGAGAGAAGGGGTCGATTAATTAGGCCATGTTAGGGGCTATGTGTTTTAGATTAGGGTTGTGTGGATTCAAATACAACTTCTATATTTGTGTGCTATGATTAATCAAAACTAGACCGATCGACTGCGCACACATTATTAGAGGCACATGCCTTTGCGCATAAAGTGCATGTGTGTGTTGTTGGCCACCAATGAGAGAGCGGTGAGAGAGCGATTGAAATCCCCAAATTAAACACATATATAAGCATACATGGTTAGGCCATGCATTCATATTAATTATATATATTGTGAGGCAAATAAATTAAAGTGCATGCGTATATATATAAGTGTGTTTCTTGGCCACCAACGATATATAGATCGAAAGAGAGAGATTGAAATATATATATCCCCAAGAATATGTTCAAACATATATTGAAATATATGCACGAATGATATGCAAGGTATGCCATGCGCACATGCACACTAATTATATATATATTATGAGACAACTTAATCAAATGTATTTTCATTCGAGATCGAGAACTTGTCAAAAATCAAGTTAATTAATTTATCAGCGCTAATTAGTTGGTCGCCTACTTGATGCGCAATTAAGTGTCGTTGGCCTATATATATATGTAGGGTTTAATTAGGGTTTAGGGTTTAGGGTTAGCTAGCTAGGGTTTTAGGGTTAGGGTTAGGGTTAATTAGGGTTTACGGTCTAGGGTTTAGGGTCTAGGGTTTAGGGTCTAGGGTTTAGGGTTTAGTGTTTAGGGTGTTTAGGGTGTACGTTTAGGGTTTAGGGTTTAGTGTTTAGGGTGTTTAGGGTGTACGTTTAGGGTATAATTAGGGATTAGGGTTTTAGGGTTTAAGGTTTAGGGATCAACGATCGAGTGCACACACACATTATTAGAGGCACCCGCGCCTTTGCGCATAAAGTGCATGCGTATATATATAAGTGTGTTTCTTGGCCACCAACGATATATAGATCGAGATAACGAGAGAGATTTAAATATATATATATATCCCCAAGAATATGTTCAAATATATATTGAAATATATGCACGAATCAAGTTAATTAATTTATCGGCGCTAATTAGTTGGTCGCCTGCTTGATGCGCAATTAAGTGTCGTTGGCCTATATATGTAGGGTTTAGGGTTTAGGGTTAGCTAGGGGTTAGGGTTAGGGTTAGGGTTTAGGGTTTAGGGTTTAGGGTTTAGTGTTTAGGGTTTAGGGTTTAGGGTTTTAGGGTTTAGGGTCTAGGGTTTAGGGTTTAGTGTTTAGGGTGTTTAGGGGGTGTATGTTTAGGGTATATATAATTAGGGATTAGGGATTAGGGTTTTAGGGTTTAAGGTTTAGGGATCATCGATCGAGTGCACACACACATTATTAGAGGCACCCGCGCCTTTGCGCATAAAGTGCATGCGTATATATAAGTGTGTTTTTTGGCCACCAACGATATATATATAGATCGAGAGAGAGAGAGAGATTGAACTATATATATTTATGCCCAAGAATATGTTCAGATATATATTGAAATATATGCACGAATGATATGTGCAAGGTATGCCATGCGCACATGCACACTAATTGTATATATATTATGAGGCAACTTAATCAAATGTGTTTTCATTCGAGAGAACTTGTCAAGATTCAAGTTAATTAATTTATCAGCGCTAATTAGTTGGTCGCATGCTTGATGCGCAATTAAGTGTCGTTGGCCTATATATATATGTAGGGTTTAATTAGGGTTTAGGGTTTAGGATTAGCTAGCTAGGGTTTTAGGGTTAGGGTTAAGGTTAATTAATTAGGGTTTAGGGTCTAGGGTTTAGGGTTTGGGGTTTGGGGTTTAGTGTTTAGGGTTTAGGGTCTAGGGTTAGGGTTTAGGGTTTAGGGTTTAGGGTGTAGTGTTTAGGGTTTAGGGTCTAGGGTTTAGGGTTTAGTGTATAGGGTTTAGGGTTTAGGGTTTAGGGTTTAGGGTTTAGGGTTTAGGGTTTAGGGTTTAGGGTTTAGGGTTTTTAGGGTTTAGGGTTTAGGGTTTAGGGTTTAGGGTTTAGGGTTTTAGGGTTTAGGGTTTAGGGTTTAGGGTTTAGGGTTTAGGGTTTAGGGTTTAGGGTTTAAGTTTAGGTTTAGGGTGTACGTTTAGGGTATAATTAGGGATTAGGGTTTTAGGGTTTAAGGTTTAGGGATCATCGATCGAGTGCACACACACATTATTAGAGGCACCCGCGCCTTTGCGCATAAAGTGCATGCGTATATATAAGTGTGTTTTTTGGCCACCAACGATATATATATAGATCGAGAGAGAAAGATTGAAATATATATTTATCCCAAAGAATATGTTCAGATATATATTGAAATATATGCACAAATGATATGTTCAAGGTATGCCATGCGCGCGTGCACACTAATTGTATATATATTATGAGGCAACTTAATCAAATGTGTTTTCATTCGAGAGAATTTGTCAAGATTCAAGTTAATTAATTTATCAGCGCTAATTAGTTGGTCGCCTGCTTGATGCGCAATTAAGTGTCATTGACCTATATATATATATGTAGGGTTTAATTAGGGTTTAGGGTTAGCTAGCTAGGGTTTTAGGGTTAGGGTTAAGGTTAATTTATTAGGGTTTAGGGTCTAGGGTTTAGGGTTTAGCAGGGTTTGGGGTTGGGGTTTAGTGTTTAGGGTTTAGGGTTTAGGGTTTAGTGTTTAGGGTTTAGGGTTTAGGGTTTTAGGGTTTAGGGTCTAGGGTTTAGGGTTTAGTGTTTAGGGTGTTTAGGGGGTGTATGTTTAGGGTATAATTAGGGATTAGGGATTAGGGTTTTAGGGTTTAAGGTTTAGGGATCATCGATCGAGTGCACACACACATTATTAGAGGCACTCGCGCCTTTGCGCATAAAGTGCATGCGTATATATAAGTGTGTTTTTTGGCCACCAACGATATATATATAGATCGAGAGAGATAGAGATTGAACTATATATATTTATCCCCAAGAATATGTTCAGATATATATTGAAATATATGCACGAATGATATGTGCAAGGTATGCCATGCGCGCATGCACACTAATTGTATATATATTATGAGGCAACTTAATCAAATGTGTTTTCATTCGAGAGAACTTGTCAAGATTCAAGTTAATTAATTTATCGAGCGCTAATTAGTTGGTCGCCTGCTTGATGCGCAATTAAGTGTCGTTGGCCTATATATATGTAGGGTTTAATTAGGGTTTAGGGTTTAGGATTAGCTAGTTAGGGTTTTAGGGTTAGGGTTAGGGTTAAGGTTAATTAATTAGGGTTTAGGGTCTAGGGTTTAGGGTTTAGGGTTTGGGGTTTGGGGTTTACTTGTTTAGGGTTTAGGGTCTAGGGTTAGGGTTTAGGGTTTAGGGTTTAGGGTGTAGTGTTTAGGGTTTAGGGTCTAGGGTTTAGGGTTTAGTGTTTAGGGTGTTTAGGGTGTATGTTTAGGGTATAATTAGGGATTAGGGATTTAGGGTTTTAGGGTTTAAGGTTTAGGGATCATCGATCGAGTGCACACACACATTATTAGAGGCACCCGCGCCTTTGCGCATAAAGTGCATGTGTATATATAAGTGTGTTTTTTGGCCACCAACGATATATATATAGATCGAGAGAGAGAGTGATTGAACTATATATATTTACCCCCAAGAATATGTTCAGATATATATTGAAATATATGCACGAATGATATGTGCAAGGTATGCCATGCGCGCATGCACACTAATTGTATATATATTATGAGGCAACTTAATCAAATGTGTTTTCATTCGAGAGAACTTGTCAAGATTCAAGTTAATTAATTTATCAGCGCTAATTAGTTGGTCGCCTGCTTGATGCGCAATTAAGTGTCGTTGGCCTATATATATATGTAGGGTTTAATTAGGGTTTAGGGTTTAGGGTTAGCTAGCTAGGGTTTTAGGGTTAGGGTTAAGGTTCATTAATTAGGGTTTAGGGTCTAGGGTTTCGGGTTTAGGGTTTTAGGGTTTAGGGTCTAGGGTTTAGGGTTTAGTGTTTAGGGTGTTTAGGGGGTGTATGTTTAGGGTATAATTAGGGATTAGGGATTAGGGTTTTAGGGTTTAAGGTTTAGGGATCATCGATCGAGTGCACACACACATTATTAGAGGCACCCGCGCCTTTGCGCATAAAGTGCATGCGTATATATAAGTGTGTTTTTTGGCCACCAACGATATATATAGATCGAGAGAGAGAGAGAGAGAGAGAGAGATTGAACTATATATATTTATCCCCAAGAATATGTTCAGATATATATTGAAATATATGCACGAATGATATGTGCAAGGTATGCCATGCGCGCATGCACACTAATTGTATATATATTGTGAGGCAACTTAATCAAATGTGTTTTCATTCGAGAGAACTTGTCAAGATTCAAGTTAATTAATTTATCAGCGTTAATTAGTTGGTCGCCTGCTTGATGCGTTATATGTAGGGTTTAATTAGGGTTTAGGGTTTAGGATTAGCTAGCTAGGGTTTTAGGGTTAGGGTTAGGGTTAAGGTTAATTAATTAGGGTTTAGGGTCTAGGGTTTAGGGTTTAGGGTTTGGGGTTTGGGGTTTAGGGTTTTAGGGTTTAGGGTCTAGGGTTTAGTGTTTAGGGTGTTTAGGGGGTGTATGTTTAGCGTATAATTAGGGATTAGGGATTAGGGTTTTAGGGTTTAAGGTTTAGGGATCATCGATCGAGTGCACACACACATTATTAGAGGCACCCGCGCCTTTGCGCATAAAGTGCATGCGTATATATAAGTGTGTTTTTGGCCACCAACGATATATATATAGATCAAGAGAGAGAGAGAGAGATTGAACTATATATATATATCCCCAAGAATATGTTCAGATATATATTGAAATATATGCACGAATGATATGTGCAAGGTATGCCATGCGCGCATGCACACTAATTGTATATATATTATGAGTCAACTTAATCAAATGTGTTTTCATTCGAGAGAACTTGTCAAGATTCAAGTTAATTAATTTATCAGCGCTAATTAGTTGGTCGCCTGCTTGATGCGCAATTTAGTGTCGTTGGCCTATATATATAGGGTTTAATTAGGGTTTAGGGTTTAGGATTAGCTAGCTAGGGTTTTAGGGTTAGGGTTAGGGTTAAGGTTAATTAATTAGGGTTTAGGGTCTAGGGTTTAGGGTTTAGGGTTTGGGGTTTGGGGTTTAGTGTTTAGGGTTTAGGGTCTAGGGTTAGGGTTTAGGGTTTAGGGTGTAGTGTTTAGGGTTTAGGGTCTAGGGTTTAGGGTTTAGTGTTTAGGGTGTTTAGGGTGTATGTTTAGGGTATAATTAGGGATTAGGGATTAGGGTTTTAGGGTTTAAGGTTTAGGGATCATCGATCGAGTGCACACACACATTATTAGAGGCACCCGCGCCTTTGCGCATAAAGTGCATGCGTATATATAAGTGTGTTTTTTGGCCACCAAAACGATATATATATAGATCGAGAGAGAAAGATTGAAATATATATATTTATCCCAAAGAATATGTTCGGATATATATTGAAATATATGCACAAATGATATGTGCAAGGTATGCCATGCGCGCATGCACACTAATTGTATATATATTATGAGGCAACTTAATCAAATGTGTTTTCATTCGAGAGAACTTGTCAAGATTCAAGTTAATTAATTTATCGGCGCTAATTAGTTGGTCGCCTGCTTGATGCGCAATTAAGTGTCGTTGGCCTATATATATGTAGGGTTTAATTAGGGTTTAGGGTTTAGGGTTAGCTAGCTAGGGTTTTAGGGTTAGGGTTAAGGTTAATTAATTAGGGTTTAGGGTCTAGGGTTTAGGGTTTAGCAGGGTTTGGGGTTGGGGTTTAGGGTTTAGGGTTTAGGGTCTAGGGTTAGGGTTTAGGGTTTAGGGTTTAGGGTTTAGGGTTTAGTGTTTAGGGTTTAGGGTTTAGGGTTTAGGGTTTAGGGTTTAGGTTTTAGGGTTTAGGGTTTTAGGGTTTAGGGTCTAGGGTTTAGGGTTTAGTGTTTAGGGTGTTTAGGGGGTGTATGTTTAGGGTATAATTAGGGATTAGGGATTAGGGTTTTAGGGTTTAAGGTTTAGGGATCATCGATCGAGTGCACACACACATTATTAGAGGCACCCGCGCCTTTGCGCATAAAGTGCATGCGTATATATAAGTGTGTTTTTTGGCCACCAACGATATATATATAGATCGAGAGAGAGTGAGACTGAACTATATATATTTATCCCCAAGAATATGTTCAGATATATATTGAAATATATGCACGAATGATATGTGCAAGGTATGCCATGTGCGCATGCACACTAATTGTATATATATTATGAGGCAACTTAATCAAATGTGTTTTCATTCGAGAGAACTTGTCAAGATTCAAGTTAATTAATTTATCAGCGCTAATTAGTTGGTCGCTTGCTTGATGCGCAATTAAGTGTCGTTGGCCTATATATATATGTAGGGTTTAATTAGGGTTTAGGGTTTAGGATTAGCTAGCTAGGATTTTAGGGTTAGGGTTAGGGTTAAGGTTAATTAATTAGGGTTTAGGGTTTAGGGTTTGGGGTTTGGGGTTTAGTGTTTAGGGTTTAGGGTCTAGGGTTAGGGTTTAGGGTTTAGGGTTTAGGGTGTAGTGTTTAGGGTTTAGGGTCTAGGGTTTAGGGTTTAGTGTTTAGGGTGTTTAGGGCGTACGTTTAGGGTATAATTAGGGATTAGGGTTTTAGGGTTTAAGGTTTAGGGATCATCGATCGAGTGCACACACACATTATTAGAGGCACCCGCGCCTTTGCGCATAAAGTGCATGCGTATATATAAGTGTGTTTTTTGGCCACCAAAACGATATATATATAGATCGAGAGAGAAAGATTGAAATATATATATTTATCCCAAAGAATATGTTCAGATATATATTGAAATATATGCACAAATGATATGTGCAAGGTATGCCATGCGCGCATGCACACTAATTGTATATATATTATGAGGCAACTTAATCAAATGTGTTTTCATTCGAGAGAACTTGTCAAGATTCAAGTTAATTAATTTATCGGCGCTAATTAGTTGGTCGCTCGCTTGATGCGCAATTAAGTGTCGTTGGCCTATATATATATGTAGGGTTTAATTAGGGTTTAGGGTTAGCTAGCTAGGGTTTTAGGGTTAGGGTTAAGGTTAATTAATTAGGGTTTAGGGTCTAGGGTTTAGCAGGGTTTGGGTTGGGGTTTAGTGTTTAGGGTTTAGGGTCTAGGGTTAGGGTTTAGGGTTTAGGGTGTAGTGTTTATGGGGTTTAGGGTTTAGGGTTTAGGGTTTAGGGGTTTAGGGTTTAGTGTTTAGGGTGTTAATTTAGGGTGTACGTTTAGGGTATAATTAGGGATTAGGGTTTTAGGGTTTTATGGCTTAAGGTTTAGGTATCATCGATCGAGTGCGCACACACATTATTAGAGGCACCCGCGCCTTTGCGCATAAAGTGCATGCGTATATATATGTGTGTTTCTTGGCCACCAACGATATATAGATCGAGAGATAGAGATTGAAATCCCCAAGAATATGTTCAAATATACGCACACACATGAATTATTAGAGGCACCCGCGCCTTTGCGCATAAAGTGCATGCATATGTGTGTTGTTCTGGCCACCAACGATAGATCGAGAGAGAGAGATAGATTGAAATCCCCAAGAATTAGAGGACCCCCTTGCACAAGTGTTGGCCATCTATATATAATATGAATCCCAATAATGTTCATACATGATAGGGCATATGTGTGAAGCAATTTTTTTTCGAGAACTTTAAAGATTCAAATTTATCAGTGCTAATGGAAACTAGTGCACATTAGAGGACCCCCTTGCACACGTGTTGGCCATCTATGTATAGTTTGAATCCAAATAATGTTCATACATGATAGGCTATATGTGAATCAATTTTTTCTTCCAAGAACTTGTCAAGATTCAAATTTATCGGTGCTAATGGAAACTAGTGCGCACTAGACGAGCCCCTTGCGCAAGTGCTGGCCATTACATATAGTTTAAAACTCAAGAATGTTCATACATGATAGGCCATATGTGCAAAGGAATTTTTTTCCCGTGAACTTGTCAAAATTCAAGTTTATCGGTGCAAATGGAAACTAGTCCAAAAAATTACATAGAGGTCCAAGAGAACTAGACAATAACTAATAGGACCTGCAACTTTACAAAAAGGACCCCAAAACATATAGAAGAAAATCAATCGAGTCCTTGACCGCACATCAGATCTCTGCTCCGCATCCTTTCCAGCAACTCCGTCGCCGGGGACGCACCACTTGGGATGGTGTCGCCGGTAGTCGCCAGGACGAAGGAGAAGAAGGGCCTCAGCAACGGCATATTGGCTCTGAGAAGGGCCGCTGAAAGGCAAAGATGTTCACGGGCAAGACGGATGACGCCGTCGTATGCCCCGAGCTTGTGAACGTTAGCAGCTTGACTTCCCCGTTGGCCAGATCTGAAGCACTGACCAAAGCAAGCCTCACCGCTTAGCGCCATCACCTTGATGGCACCGGATCGGGGTTTGGCCGGCAAGATCCGCCGGATCCGATCCGCCGGATTCACCACAGGCCGGATCCGAAGCCGATGACGAGATCGCCGACTCCATTGCGCCATTCCTGCTCATGGGAAACACGGATCTAAGCTTACAACAACATGAACTCCCTCGGATCCAAATTAACTGACTCAACTTTGCTTATCTAAATATGGATGTATCCACACATGTTTTTACTCGAGATACATACACGTCTAAGGAAAGTTGAATCAATTAATTTAGTTCAGAGGGTGTACGATATACAGAGAGAAGTCGGCCTCGTCTCCGTTCGGTGAGGCTGCCGGAGAGAAGGGGGAGAGGAGCCAGGGGAGTGGGAGAGACTCGAGAGAGAAAGAGAAGAGAAAGAAATGAGAGCTCCCTGGGGAAGAACATTATTTTTGTCGTTCTGCTCGTAGCTTGAAACTGAAAATTTCGGCCGCGCGCCAAATCATCCCGCCGCATCCATTCGAAAATCCCGTGACCAGTTTTACCCTTTTAACCCCGGTCCGGAAGCTACAACCCACCGACCATGGAGGGCTCATTCGGTAACAATGAAATATCTTGCCTAGATCCCGAACCCTCCCCACAGGCTCACACCCACCCACCAACCATTCGCCCCATTAGCTCAAAAATACTCTCACACGCCAAAGCTCTGACTCTCTATAGTACTAGATCTGCTTCGCCGCCGGCATACTCCTCCATAGCGTAGCCTTGATCGTGTTGGCTGTCCACCCACCTGATCCGCTCCCCCCGCCGCCCTCGCCACCGAAGGATCCGCTTCACCGCCGACCTCGCCACCGACGGATCTCGCCGCTTCACCGCCGACCTCATCCACGAGCGTAGCAATCAACGCCTTTCCGTCGACGCACCGGATCCTCTCCAACGGAACCGTGTCTACTTCACCGCGCCCCCTCCACGAAGCCGATCTATTCCACCGACTACCTCGGCGCAGCGGCTGTATCAACTTCACCGAATCCCTTGCCGGCCAACCGGATCCGCTTCACTAACGCCGGCTTCTACCGAAACGAGGGTCGACTCATCGTCTCCCGCGTTCGCCGCCTGGAATGCAAGTTGCCGCCCCCGTCCACCCCGCCATAGCTTGGTTAGTACGCTGGCCCGTTAGATCGCGGTGTTTCTTTAGCCATGTTTTGTGTAGTTATTTGCAGATCTCATATGCCATTAAATTTCTTGATGTGTTACTTCGCATGAAGTTCGTTTAAATATTGTACAGAGTACCAAAGCATTATCCGGTCGCTACCATCCTGTTCATTCTACCGACACCTGTGTGCATCCACATATTTATAGGGGACCCATTCATTTGCTCGCCAACCTGTTTTTGTACTCGCATGCTATTCCTTTTATAGTCATGCTATGGGCATTTCCAATCTGGTTGTTCTTATACCACGTCATTATCTCACCGCTAGCCGCTAGCTGTTTTCTCGTGTCTCGCTATTCTCACACTCGCTTTTATAATCATGCTATGTGCATTTCCAATCTGCTTGCTCTTATACCTCGTCTTTAGCTTATAGCTATTTTTTTCCATGAATGCTCATGTCGCACAGCTTGTATAGTTATTGATGCGTGCATGTCTGGTCTTTGTATTATCGTAGACTAACTTGTCAATGTTATTTTTCCTAGGGATTGATCATGCGAACCACTTATTAGAATATCCAACATTAACAGCGGGGACGCTAGGGAAGGTTGGAATCTGAGTTCTTGGTTGGTAACTTTGGCAGTTTACTTCCGTTATTATCTATAACCTATATGCATTGTTCCTTATGCAAGAGATTAACACTTGGAACCCAGCCATAGCAATGCCATCCATGCTTTACTATGTTTCTGCCTATTTGATATGCTTGTCTTGGAGCAACCGCGAAGGTGATTTGAACCCGACATTTGGTCATTCTTAATGCCGGTTTACTTTATGTGGAAAACCTTGGCATTACCCTACTCTAAATCCGAATGTCCGAAATTCGTATCTCATGCAAAGCAACATCTAGTTGGTTTTAATCTGATATCTGGTAAATATTGGCTTATTCATTTGGCAGCTCAAGTTTTTTGTTATTTGAAACCAGCTGACTTGGTCTTAATTAAATGTGATATCTAAACACAGATTAAGGACAATGGAGCATGAGGATTAGCATTTCACTTGATGGCTGAACCTAAAATGACAGACATGTCGACCACGACTAGTGCACGCAAGAGAAGGACCTGCAGCCGAGCCGGTATGTTCTCGCTACATGTCGTTATCCGATCTCTACATTGCGTAATACATGTTTGAATAGTTAATTGTTGTAACTATTTTTGCAATATTACCAGAATGCATTTTTAGTGAAGCACCATCATTAGAAGATAGTCGCCAAAGCGACCCTGTGCAAAATTATGATGTAAGTCTGCTTAGTACAAGTTCCATACATTGTCTTATTTATGCAACTTGTTATTATCTTATATCTACATTGCATAATAAATGTTTGAATAGTTCACTATTGTAACTATGTTTGCAATATTACTAGAATGCAGTTGTAATGAAGAAGTCCTTAGTAGAAGATAGAGCGCAAAAAAGGTTCCGGCGTGAGCCTATGCAACGATATAATGTAAGTCTGCGCTTAGTACTTGTGACTATCTCATATCAACAATGCTTAATACATGTTTGCATAGTTCATCGTTTAACTCTTTTTGCATTATTATCGAATGCGGTTCCGATGAAGCAATCTTCATTAGAAGAGAGGCCCACAAAAAGTTCTGATCTTTCTTCTGATGCATCCTCTCATAGCCGTCAACCTAGACCATTCCTTTCATCAAACAGTGAACATCTCAAGGTTGTACTTTATAAAAGACATGGTATTGCTGCTTTAAGGTCTGTAGCTGATATGTTGACCAAGAGTACACAAGATTCAATCAAGGCGATTGCCAAATGTCAACGTGTTATTGATGATGCTAATAGAAGTCCTCAATGATTCTATGTAATTTTTTTATTTGGGCACATTAATTGCCTTGTAATTTTCCTAGTTATTTTATTTGTGTATGTAATTGTGTGTATCATTGATATCGGATTTTAGGCTCATGAAATTTAATGCAAGTTGACTAGTCAAACAACCAGGGCCCTATAACAGATCGGGCCGGCCCATTAACAGTAGTGTGGGACCCACTTTCATTTTGGGCCGGCTCACTTACTTATTGGGTCGGCACGTTAACAGGAAAGTGGGACCCACCTGTGCTTTTGGCCCGGCCCGCTATCTTGTTGGGCCGGCCCACTTGCTACATGATGGACCCCACATACTAAATGGGCCGACCCTTTAAAAGTAAAGTAGGACCCACCTGTGTTTTTTGCCCGACCCACTAGCGTGTTGGACCGGCCCACTTGCTATATGGTGGACCCCACATACTAAATGGGCCGGCCCTTTAACTGGAAAGTGGGACCCACCTGTGCTTTTGGCCCGGCCCACTATCTTGTTGGGCCGGCCCACTTGCTATATGGTGGACCCCACATACCAAATGGGCCGGCCCTTTAACCGGAAAGTGGGACCCACCTGTTTGCCGCCATGTCTTGTTGGGCCGGCCCACTTGCTATAAGGTGGACCCCACGTACTAAATGGGCCGGCCCATTAACGGAAAGTGGGACCCACCTCTGCTTTGGCCGGCCCATCGGCTTGGTGGGCCGGCCCATTTGATCTAATGTGGACCCCACGTACTAAATGGGCCGACCCGATAGCAGGAAAGTGGGACCCACATGCTAACTGGGCCGGCCCAATAACTTCTTGGGCCGGCCCACTTGCTTTAAGGTGGACCCCACTTGGTAAATGGGCCGGCCCGATAACGAGAAAGTGGGTCCCACATGTTTTGTGGGCCGGCCCTTTTGCCTCGTTGACCGGTCAAACGAGTGCATTCGGCCCGACCCACATGCTAAGTGGGCCGGCCCATTAATGTTTTGACCAGTCAACCTTAGAGGTTAGGCCCGGCCCACGTAACTAATGGACCAGCCCGACTATATAGTTGACCGGTCAAACTAAGTCGACTGGCCCGGCCCGCAAACTTAATGGGCCGGCCCGCTTAAGACGTGGCAGGCCTCGTGTGGGCCTACCATCTACCCCGGGGTTTCAGCCGGTTAACGCCGTTAACCGCCGGCTAACGGCGTCCGCCACGTGTCAGTTTGCATGACGTCAGCAGTCAACGGGCTCCCGGAAACACTTCTGCAACGGTCCGATTTTCCGTGGCGGAAGTGCGCCCAAGCGCGACGGACCGAAAAAATCGTCGTAGGACTTTGCCTGACGCACTTTAGACAACAGAACCCATATCGTCGGGTTAGGCCCATAGGCGACGAAAAATACCCCTTAGCGGACGATTTTGAGACGTTGTCTATCAGAACTTTTCTTGTAGTGAAGTGGTGAATGGACAAAGACTCAAGCATTATATCTCTGGTGATTCTTATAATGAAGATGTTGATGTTATTCGAGTGGTAACTCCGGAAGCCTTCATCAAAGGTCAAATTGACGATTATGAGAGTTCGACTTTGAATAGGTAACAGTACTGGTAAGAAAAAGTCCGCGTTTAACTTTCCGAACAATGTTTTTGCTACTTTTGGAAAATATGAAAAATTACGAGATCGAAACGGAGTGGAGGAGACGCACGAGGGCGTGCCCCCATAGGCCGGCGCGGGCCCCAGCCTGGCCGCGCCGCCCTATGGGGAGAGCCCCTCGCTGTCCCTCTCCGACTCTTGTTCGACCTGGTACTTTCCTTCTGACGTGAAAATTTCTGTTATATAATCCCCCGGACCCCTGGAGGTCCGTATATCGTTTTCTCGTCGCGTTTTGTTTCGAGCTGTTTTCTGCCAGGATCTGTTTTTGATCTAGAAGCACCATGGTCTCCAACAACAAGGGCAAGGAGCTTTCGGAGGAAGATATTCAAGATCCCGAGTGGAAAGAGGTGGACGAAAGTGTCAAGGAAGAAGATGAAGAAGAAGTGTAGGAAGACTCGCACGCATACCCGCGTGCAACCGTCGCAAGCATCGAGGTGGTGGAGAATCCTTTCAGTCCCAAGAAGAGCGCAAGAATTCGCACCGGAGGGAAAGTTCCACGTCACTTCCTAGCTCCAAAGACATCTCCTTCAGGCACCTACAACCCCATCCACACTCTAATTTACAATAGTCAAATTGAAAGGATTCCCAAGGCGGTATTGCCTAGCAAGTGGGATATAGATCGTTCTAACACTGCAGGAAGGATGAAGCCCGAAGTCGAAGAGTGGGAAACAACTCTAAGAGTTGGGACTCGCCGTCGGATATACTTCTTAACCGCGTCGAGCACAATTCGGAGATGATCCGCAACCTCATGTACAAGATTGATGAGCTAAAGGAGCTTGTTGAGAAGCTTATCAAGAATCCATCACCACCGCCGAAGGAGTAATTCATCATCGGTATTGGCACCCCCTTGGTTTGTTCCAAGCTTGGGGGGAGTGCCGCGGTATCACATTATCACTATCTTTTACCTTTTTACTATCAAGTAGTGTCATATCATGAGTAGGGAAGTTATCATATAAGATGGGTTGCAATATGGAAGTATCTCTCTTTTAGTTGGTTATCTATGTATCCCTTGGTGTGAGTTATCGTTATGGAATATTAATGAGAAGTCTTATCATTTACATATTGCACATCTTATTTTAGTTTGCAATCTCTATTATATGATTGATCTTGTTGTTAGTATTGGTATCACTTTGGGAGCATTGAGTAAATCTATTTGGTTTTGGCAAACTTAGCATTGGTCAATAGCAACAACACTTTGAGTTTAAGTAGAAAAGAGGAAATACATGTAGATATGTTATTATCTTTCTTGTTAGTTCTTAGCTTAGTATTCTGAAGTTAAAATTGTTTGTGCTTACCAGGAAGATGCATGATTGTTTCTATCACATGTATGTATGTTTGTTTCCCTCAACTCTTATGCTTGCTAATCAACCTTGCTAGCCAAAAACCTGTACTGAGAGGGAATACTTCTCGTGCATCCAAACCCTTAAACCAAACCTATGCCATCGGTGTCCACCATAACTACCTACTATGTGGTATTTCCCTGCCATTCCAAGTAAATACTTCATGTGCTACCTTTAAACAATTCAAAAGTTATTACCTCTTATTTGTGTCAATGTTTTATAGCTCATGAGGAAGTATGTGGTGTTTTATCTTTCAATCTTGTTGAGCAACTTTCACTAATGGACTAGTGGCTTCATCCACTTATCCTATAATTTTGCAAAAAGAGTTGGCAACGGGGTTCCCAGCCCCAATTAATCAACTTTCATTAATAACTCTCTTCACATGTTTTGCCCTGATTCATCAGTAAGCAACTTAATTTTGCAATAGACACTCCTCCATGGTATGTGAAATGTTGGAAGGCACCCGAGGATTCGGTTAGCCATGGCTTGAGAAAGCAAAGGTTGGGAGGAGTGTCATCCTTAAATAAACTAAAGTACATGTGTAAACGAAAGAGAAGAGGGATGATCTACCTTGCTGGTAGAGATAACGTCCTTCATGGGAGCCGCTCTTTGGAAGTCTATTTGGCAAGGGGGTTAGAGTACCCATTACCATTCGTTGACAACAACAAACACCTCTCAAAACTCTACTTTTATGCTCTCTATATGATTCAAAACTTAAAAGCTCTAGCACATGATTTAATCCCTGCTTCCCTCTGCGAAGGGCCTATCTTTTACTTTATGTTGAGTCAGTAAACCTATTTCCCTCTGTCTTAAGCAAGCAATTGAGTTGTTATGATCAAACCATTTATGCTGTGATCTACTTAATCATGTCCTTTATTCTTCCTTGTTTAGTACGAGTTTTATCCGAATGAATATAGCTTTGAAGGTTATCAATGATTATGAGGAGATTATTATGATTGAGTATGCAAGTTTTGTTATAAGCTTTAATATAAGAGCGCTGCTCAATAGATAAGTACAATCTGTTAACTGTTCTCTGACCAAGAACGAAGTTTGCCATCACCTATTATGATTTCCTATGCACCTTTATTTGTGATTTCCTTTTACTTGTTTCAAGTTGAATCATATTGGGAAGTTGTTCACTACAATGTCTTGTGTGAATTAATATGATGCTTCTTGTCCGTATTTTATTTATTGACTCTTCACTCCATAAACATGTGGTCTTGTTTACCGAGTTCAGTTTCGCTTGGGGACAAGCGAAGTCTAAGCTTGGGGGGAGTTGATACGTCCATTTTGCATCACTATTTTATATCATAATTTACTCGTTATTCATTGATATATTTCATATTTAGGGATGATACTTATGTTATTTCATCTATTTTGCATGTTTCATGATTATTGGAGAATCGCGCACCGGAGTCGGGATTCTCGCTGGAAAAGCACCGTCGAATGCAATATTTCGGAAGATCAACAATTGACGGAAATTACACGGAAAATCTTATTTTTCCGGAAGACGGAGATAGCCAAAAGGAGGAGCCGAGGAGGGCCGCCATGGGCTCCCCATAGGCCGGCGCGGGCCCGGGCCCGGCCGCGCCGCCTTGTGGGGAGGGGGCCCACAGCCCCTCTCGGCCACCTCTCCTTCGCGTACTTCTTCGTCCCGAAAACCTAAGCTCTAGAGGATAATCGCGAATAGTCACAGCCCGCCTCGCGGGGCGGAAAACACCAGAGAGAAAGAGCTCTCCGGCAGGCTGAAATCCGCCGGGGAAATTCCCTCCCGGAGGGGGAAATCGACGCCATCGTCACCGTCATCGAGCTGGACATCATTGGGATCATCATCACCATCATCTCCATCATCATCACCGCCATCTCCACCGCTGCACCTTGTCACCGCTGTAACATCTAGGGTTGAATCTTGATTGTTTGGTAGGGGAAACTCTCCCGGTATTGATTGCTCCTTGTTATTGATGCTATTGAGTGAAACCATTGAACCAAGGTTTATGTTCAGATTGTTATTCATCATCATATCACCTCTGATCATGTTCCATATGATGTCTCGTGAGTAGTTCGTTTAGTTCTTGAGGACATGGGTGAAGTCTAAATGTTAGTAGTGAATTATGTTGGGTAATATTCCATGTTATGATATTTAAGTTGTGGTGTTATTCTTCTAGTGGTGTCATGTGAACGTCGACTACATGATACTTCACCTTTATGGGCCTAGGGGAATACATCTTGTATTCGTTTGCTAATTGCGGGGTTGCCGGAGTGACGAAACCTGAACCCCCGTTGGTATATCGATGCGGGAGGGATAGCAGGATCTCGAGTTTAAGGTCTGTGGTTAGATTTATCTTAATTACTTTCTTGTATTTGCGGATGCTTGCAAGGGGTATAATCACAAGTATGTATTAGTCCTAGGAAGGGCGGTGCATTAGCATAGGTTCACCCACACAACACTTATCAAAACAATGAAGATTAATCAGCTATATGAAGCGAAAGCACTAGACTAAATTCCCGTGTGTCCTCAAGAACGTTTGGTCATCATAAGTAAACAAACCGGCTTGTCCTTTGTGCTAAAAAGGATTGGGCCACTCGCTGCAATTATTACTCTCGCATTTTACTTACTTGTACTTTATTCATCTCGCTATATCAAAACCCCCGAATACTTGTCCGTGAGCATTTACAGTGAATCCTTCATCGAAACTGCTTGTCAACACCTTCCGCTCCTCGTTGGGTTCGACACTCTTATTTATCGAAAGTACTACGATACACCCCCTATACTTGTGGGTCATCAGGCGCCAACCGGATGAGCTTCCGGACGACGCAAAGTGACCCCGGTCGGGGTCCGGCCTGCCGACCGGTTTGGACCGACTGGTCCGGTCCCTGATCCGGTCCGACCGGCTCTGCACCGAACGATTCGGTCTGTGGTCCGGTTGACCGGGTTTTTCGGGAGAAAGGATGATGTGGCAAGTGACCAACGGCCATATTTCGAAGAACACTATAAATAGCCCTTCTCCTACCTCTGAACTGTCAGGCACTACACTACAAGTTGTTCTTGAGCTCTCTCTCTCATACTCCATTGCTAGAAACACCAAAAGCCTCAGATCTCCCTCCTCCTCCACCCAAACTCAAATCCCTCCGGGGAAACGATAGAGGAGGACCCGATCTACTGTTCTACCAAGCTAAATCTCACTCCCCCTTGTATTCATCAAGAAGCTTGCTCTCTAGGTTTCCTTGGAAACCCTAGGTGGGCAAGAGTGGTCCGGAAGCATCCGAGCTATGGATTTGCTCCGGGCAAGATTGTGAAGGTTTGGAGGCTACCTCAAAGTCTACCACAAGTGAGTGAGCTATTCCTTCGTGGGATAGGCTCCGGAGAATAGGGTGAGCCTTCGTGGCGTGGGGAATCCTTCGTGGGACCTCCACCCTCCAAACGTGACGTACCTTCTTGCAAAGGAAGGGAACACGGAATACATCCTCGTCTCCGCGTGCTATCGGCTATCTCTAACCGAACTCCTTACTTGTGATTTAATCGCTCGTGAGAGCCTTCGTGCTCGAGTTAGTTGTATCCTCATATAGGTTGCTTCACTTAGTTTGCATTAGGCTCACATTTATATTCCGCGAAGCTTAATATTGCAAAGAAAGAATTAAAATCTGTAGAAACCTATTCACCCCCTCTAGGTTTACCATCTCTATACTTTCACACGTGTCGTTGTTTCCAATTTATTAAGGGGACCTCTTTTCATCATTGATCACGGAAATCGAGGAGACACCTTGGAAACTGCACGCAAGTAGCGGTCATTTCCTAAAACAGAACCGCGCAGAAGTAGGATGGGCCCAACAGGTCGTATCCTGTCAATCAGAACTGCAACAACAATTACGTCATCAGTGACGTTGATAAGTTCACTTGAGGTACTCAAAGAGGAGCCAAATTGTCGGATGGCAAACTTGAGTCTACGTACGGATTGCAAGCATCCGTCCCTAGACTCGAGGGCTACTCCCATCGGGAGCGCTGGGCGCGCACCCGATAAATTTGGGCAAAGAAGAAAGATTGAATACAACGAACTTAAGCTTTACTCCCATCGGGAGCATAGTTTGAGCACCCAACAAACTTTTTTGCACTCCAGGATCATGCCCGGGGACGTGATTCTATGTAGGGTAGCGTTGTTTTGCCTTCGGCAGTTAACCAAAGAAAGCTGCGCACACTACTCAATATCCTTTACGCGTTAAAACTTTCAGAATTTGAAGACTCGGTGTAAATGTATCGGATGACCTATGAAGAGTTGCAGAAAGCTTCGGCAGAAGAAAACATTCGAGTGGCACAACTTGAGTCTACGCACGAATTGCAAGCATCCGTACCTAGACTCGGGGGCTACTCCCATCGGGAGCGCTGGACGCGCACCCGATAGAAGAAGAAGATGTTATCACGAGAAGGACAAGAATTATCAAGGGAGAAGAACGTTTGGTGGAGGCATGGTTTAGTCTCTACCCGAAATATCTTCGGCTAGACACTCGGGGGCTACTGACGTGGGCATTACCCTTCGGGTAAATGTTATTGCCCTATCCTGTGTGGCCCAACCGGAGGCCCATGAAGACACTCGATGGCAAGGTGGGCCACTATGGCGGTGCCGAAGAAGATTCCTTGAAGAACAAGACGAAGAGGCGAATCAAGGAAGGAAAGTCTAGAACTAGGATCTTTTGTAACCTAGTCGTACCCGGACAGATCTCTTGAGACCTGGCATCCTATATAAGGGCCAGGAGAGGGGCTGCCGAGGGACACACAATCAATCTTAGCAACTTTAGTCGCCAGAAGTCTAGAGCTAGGGTTTCATAGCACTTAGCCTCTCGACGAGATCACAACCGAAACCTCCGGCACCCCATTGTAACCCGATATTTTCATAATCAAGATCAGACATGCATGACGTAAGGGTTTTACCTCATCGAGGGCCCCGAACCTGGGTAAATCGCTCTCCCCGCTTGTCTGTTAACCGATGTCTCGTGTCAGCCTATAGGATTCCATCAACCCTAAGCCCCAATCGGAGGGCATTGCCGAGGAGTACCATCGACAACCGTCAACCCCAAGAAGGGCAACCATGATGAAGTCCATGGGTTCCTCGTTAACCTCATGGTTATCACTCACCTCAATAAGGGCAGCGGCAAGCAATTGGACGTCATGGACTACATATGGCATGATATGCGTGATTGTGCTTTCCTCCGCAAGCTCCTCACCTTTGCTCCCGTCATCATGAGGTTGATTTTCATCAAGTGGAGTCAAGCCGAGAGGGGTGACCTCCTCACTCAATGTGGGCGCCTCACGACTAACCTTGTGCGTAGCTCCACCATCAGGACTCATTTGAAACCAAGGTTTGGCCCCCGGTGCTCCCAAGGACAAGGATGAAGAGGTTGAGGCCGATAGTGACGACTCTGACTACATGCCCCCTTCTGCCAAGACCAAGAGTTGGTTTGTCATGCTCACCGCATGCCTCAAGAAGTCCTTTTGCTTCACGGAGGACCTCTAAGATCGGATGTACTATGAGCATGAGCAAAACAAGAAGATCCGCCAACGCCAAAAGGCCATGATGGTCCACATGGGTCTCACCGTCTCCGATGGCTCCGAGAACATCATCACCCCTCTCGAGGAATGGAAGTCCAAGCACAAGTGGACTAGATCCGAAGACTCCATCCCCGAAAGGAATTGGGCTCGCTCTTCTCCACCACAAGCTCAAGGTCATGATGAAGAGGAAAACAAAGAGGAAGAGGAAGGCTACGGTGGTGAGGAGTACGAGGAGAATGACGATGAGGACGAGGAGAACAAGGATGAGGATGATGAGGATGACGACGATGATGACGAGTGATTCCCTTGGGTCGTTAGCATGCTTCTTCTCCCTTTTTGGTGTTCCGATGCAAAAAGGGGAGAAGTTGTTCTATTAGGAACGAGAATTTGCATGGGGATGCCAAGGGCTTGGTGCTTCGTTTTTGTCTTTTCAGCCTTGGCATCACTTTTATCCCTAATTATCAAAAACTCTATTCGTATTTGAGACACCTTGAGATCGGAAGACTCAAGTTAGTAGTTGATAGGTTTTCTGGTTTTGTTCGCGAGACGACGTGGTTGGAGAGGTGAAGAAAAGAAACTGGTTTCAGGAAACCCGGTATTACCGGTGCTGAGAGCGGTAGTACCGCTACCGCCTTCAGCACCAGGTGTCGTTGCCTAATCGACGGTACCTCGGAGGAGGGATCCTCACGAGGGGGAGAAGAAGTAGGGGCCATAGGGCGGAGTGCACACGGGACGGTGGTACGCGAGTTACCCAGCCTTCGGAACACCCGCACGATGACAGGGCCTACCGCTGCTTGTCCGGAATTATCCGGGCGCTTTCGCGTTGTTACAATGAGTTGTGGTTGTCCCTCTAGGGCTCCCGGGATCCGGCTTATAAAGGCGCACGGATCTAGGGTTTACATGGAGAGTCCTAGCCGGATTAGCGTATAGCCTAACTACGGTACAATATCTTGCCGTGCACGTCACGGATCCGCCTTCCATATACGTCGT
>NC_061508.1:85685234-85696584 GCF_022539505.1 Lolium rigidum
TTCACTAGTGGACACTCTCAACTTTGATCACATAACGCGAATAGATAAATGCATACTCTACACTCTTGTTGGATGATGAACACATTGCGTAGGATTACACGAACCCTCAATGCCGGAGTTAACAAGCTCCACAATTCAATGTTCATATTTAAATAACCTTAGAGTGCATGAAAGATCAACACGACTAAACCAAGTACTAACACAAGCATGCACACTCGTCACCTTCACGCTATGTAGGAGGAATAGATCATATCAATACTATCATAGCAATAGTTAACTTCACAATCTACAAGAGATCATGATCATAGCATACGCCAAGTACTAACAGGATGCACACACTGTCACCATTACACCGTGCAGGAGGAATAAAACTACTTTAATAACACATCACTAGAGTAGCACATAGATAAATTGTGATACAAAACACATTGCAATCATAAAGAGATATAAATAAGCACCTCACTATGCCATTCAACAGTGAATAAGTATTCTCGTGAAATATAGCCTAAGAGACCCACACGGTGCACACACTCTGTCACCTTTACACACGTGGGACAAGGAGTCTCCGGAGATCACATAAGTAAAACTCATTTGACTAGCATAATGACATCTAGATTACAAGCATCATCATATGAATCTCAATCATGTAAGGCAGCTCATGAGATTATTGTATTGAAGCACATAGGAGAGAGATGAACCACATAGCTACCGGCACATGCTCCGAGCCTCGATGGAGAACTACTCCCTCCTCATGGGAGCAGCAGCGGTGATGAAGATGGCGGTGGAGATGGCAGCGGTGTCGATGGAGAAGCCTTCCGGGGGCACTTCCCCGCTCCAGCAGGGTGCCGAACAGAGACTCCCTGTCCCCGGATCTTGGCTTCGCGATGGCGGCGGCTCTGGAAGGTTTTCCGTATCGTGGTTCTTCCGTATCAGGGGTTTCGCGACGGAGGCTTTAAGTAGGCGGAAGGGCGGAGTCGGGGGGCTGACGAGGGGCCCACACCACAGGGCGGCGCAGGCCCCCCGTTGGCCACGCCGCCTTGTGGTGTCGCCACCTCGTGGCCCCACTTCGTATGCTCTTCGGTCTTCTGGAAGGTTCGTGGCAAAATAGGCCCCCGGGTCTTTGTTTCGTCCAATTCCGAGAATATTTCGTTACTAGGATTTCGAAACCAAAAACAGCAGTAAAACGTGAACTGGCACTTCGGCATCTTGTTAATAGGTTAGTTCCGGAAAATGCACGAATATGACATAAAGTGTGCATAAAACATGTAGGTATCATCAATAATATGGCATAGAACATAAGAAATTATCGATACGTCGGAGACGTATCAAGCATCCCTAAGCTTAGTTCTCGCCTCGTCCCGAGCATGTAAAACGATAACAAAGATAATTTCTGAAGTGATATGCCATCATAACCTTGATCATACTATTTGTAAACATATGTAGTGAATGCAACGATCAAAACAATGGTAATGACATGAGTAAACAAGTGAATCATAAAGCAAAGACTTTTCATGAATAGTACTTCAAGACAAGTATTAATAAGTCTTGCATAAGAGTTAACTCATAAAGCAATAAATCAAAGTAAAGGCATTGAAGCAACACAAAGGAAGATTAAGTTTCAGCGGTTGCTTTCAACTTGTAACATGTATATCTCATGGATAATAGTCAACATAGAGTAATATAACAAGTACAATATGCAAGTATGTAGGAATCAATGCACAGTTCACACAAGTGTTTGCTTCTTGAGGTGGAGAGAAATAGGTGAACTGACTCAACATAAAAGTAAAAAGAATGGTCCTTCAAAGAGGAAAGCATCGATTGCTATATTTGTGCTAGAGCTTTTATTTTGAAAACATGAAACAATTTTGTCAACGGTAGTAATAAAGCATATGAGTTATGTACATTATATCTTACAAGTTGCAAGCCTCATGCATAGTATACTAATAGTGCCCGCACCTTGTCCTAATTAACTTGGACTACCGGATCTTTGCAATGCACATGTTTTAACCAAGTGTCACAATGGGGTACCTCCATGCCGCCTGTACGAAGGTCTAAGGAGAAAGCTCGCATTTTGGATTTCTTGCTTTTGATTATTCTCAACTTAGACATCCATACCGGGACAACATGGACAACAGATAATGGACTCCTCTTTAATGCATAAGCATGTGGCAACAATTATTATTCTCATATGAGATTGAGGATATATGTCCAAGACTGAAACTTCCACCATGAATCATGGCTTTAGTTAGCGGCCCAATGTTCTTCTCTAACAATATGAATGCTCCAACCATAAAGGTGGTAGATCTCTCTTACTTCAGACAAGACGGACATGCATAGCAACTCACATGATATTCAACAAAGAATAGTTGATGGCGTCCCCAGAAGCATGGTTATCGCACAACAAGCAACTTAATAAGAGATAAAGTGCATAAGTACATATTCAATACCACAATAGTTTTTAAGCTATTTGTCCCATGAGCTATATATTGCAAAGGTGAATGATGGAATTTTAAAGGTAGCACTCAAGCAATTTACTTTGGAATGGCGGATAAATACCATGTAGTAGGTAGGTATGGTGGACACAAATGGCATAGTGGTTGGCTCAAGGATTTTGGATGCATGAGAAGTATTCCCTCTCGATACAAGGTTTAGGCTAGCAAGGTTATTTGAAACAAACACAAGGATGAACGGTACAGCAAAACTCACATAAAAGACATATTGTAAACATTATAAGACTCCATACCGTCTTCCTTGTTGTTCAAAACTCAATACTAGATGTTATCTAGACTCTTGAGAAACCAAATATGCAAACCAAATTAGCAAGCTTTAAGTATTTCTTCATTAATGGATGCAAAGTATATGATGCAAGAGCTTAAACATGAGCACAACAATTGCCAGGTATCAAATTATCCAAGACATTTTAGAGTTACTACATGTAGCATTTTCCAATTCCAACCATATAACAATTTAACGAAGATGAAACTTTGCCATGAATACTATGAGTAGAGCCTAAGGACATATTTGTCCATATGCTACAGCGGAGCGTGTCTCTCTCCCACAAAGTGAATGCTAGGATCCATTTTATTCAAACAAAACAAAAAACAAAAACAAACCGACGGTCCAAGCAAAGTACATAAGATGTGACGGAATAAAAATATAGTTTCAGGGGAGGAACCTGATAATGTTGTCGATGAAGAAGGGGATGCCTTGGGCATCCCCAAGCTTAGACGCTTGAGTCTTCTTAGAATATGCAGGGGTGAACCACCGGGGCATCCCCAAGCTTAGAGCTTTCACTCTCCTTAATCATATTGCATCATACTCCTCTCTTGATCCTTGAAAACTTCCTCCACACCAAACTCGAAACAACTCATTAGAGGGTTAGTGCATAATAAAAATTCACATGTTCAGAGGTGACACAATCATTCTTAACACTTCTGGACATTGCATAAAGCTACTGGACATTAATGGATCAAAGAAATTCATCCAACATAGCAAAAGAGGCAATGCGAAATAAAAAGGCAGAATCTGTCAACACAGAACAGTCCGTAAAGATGGATTTTATTAGGCCACCATACTTGCTCAAATGAAAATGCTCAAATTGAATGAAAGTTGCGTACATATCTGAGGATCATGCACGTAAATTGGCTTAATTTTCTGAGCTTCCTACAGGGAGGTAGACCCAGATTCGTGACAGCAAAGAAATCTGAAACTGCGCAGTAATCCAAATCTAGTACTTACTTTACTATCAAAGACTTTACTTGGCACAACAAAACTCAAAACTAAGATAAGGAGAGGTTGCTACAGTAGTAAACAACTTCCAAGACTCAAATATAAAACAAAAATACTGTAGCAAAATAACACATGGGTTATCTCCCAAGAAGTTCTTTCTTTATAGCCATTAAGATGGGCTCAACTAGTTTTAATGATGCTCACATGAAAAATAGAGTATGAGGCAAAAGAGAGTATCAAGAAGCAAATTCAAAACAAATTTAAGCCTAACATGCTTCCTATGCATAGGAATCTTGTAAATAAACAAGTTCATGAAGATCAAAGTAACAAGCATAGGAAGATAAAACAAGTGTAGCTTCAAAAATTTCAGCACATAGAGAGGCATTTTAGTAACATGAAAATTTCTACAACCATATTTTCATCTCTCATAATAACTTTCAGTAGTAACATGAGCAAACTCAACAATATAACTATCACATAAAGCATTCTTATCATGAGTCTCATGCATAAAATTATTACTCTCCACATAAGCATAATCAATTTTAGTGGTAATAGTGGGAGCAAATTCAACAAAGTAGCTATCATTATTATTCTCATCAAGTGTAGGAGGCATAGTATAATCACAACAAAATTTACTCTCCATAGTAGGTTGTACCAAAAGACCACTATTATAATCATCATAAATAGGAGGCAAAGTATCATCAAAGAAAATTTTCTCCTCAATGCTTGGGGGACTAAAAAGATCATGAAAACCAGCTTCCCCAAGCTTAGAACTTTCTACATTATTATCAACAATGGTGTTCAAAGCGTTCATACTAATATTACTACCAAGCATGCAAATAAGATTTCATAGGTTTTTTAATTTTCGCATCAAACAATCCATGTTTTAAATCAGGAAATAGAATAAGAAGCTCACCGTTGTCCATTATGCCAAACTAGTGTAAACAAGAAACAAAAAGATGCAATTGCAGGATCTAAAGGAAATAGCTTCGAGCACACACACAACGGCGCCGTAAAAGTACTCGTTACCTGGAACCGGAGTATGAGTGCCTTTTACCTTTCCTCCCCGGCAACGGCGCCGTAGAAAATAGCTTGATGTCTACGGGAGCTTCTATTCTTGTAGACGGTGTTGGTCCTCCAAGAGCGAGGTTTGTAGAACAGCAGCAAGTTTCCCTTAAGTGGATTACCCAAGGTTTATCGATCTCGGGGAGGAAGAGGTCAAAGATATCCCTCTCATGCAACCTCGCAACCACAAAGCAAGAAGTCTCTTGTGTCCCCAACACACCTAATAGGTGCACTAGTTCGGCGAAGAGATAGTGAAATACGAAGTGGTATGAATAAGTAGTAGCAACGGCACCAAAAAAGTGCTTTGCCCAGGACAAGAAACAAGCGGTAGTAACGCAGCAGTAGTAACGCAAAGAAACAAGTAAACAAGCAGCGATAGCGATATTTAGGAACAAGGCCTAGGGATTAGACTTTCACTAGTGGACACTCTCAACTTTGATCACATAACAGAATAGATAAATGCATACTCTACACTCTTGTTGGATGATGAACACATTGCGTAGGATTACACGAACCCTCAATGCCGGAGTTAACAAGCTCCACAATTCAATGTTCATATTTAAATAACCTTAGAGTGCATGAAAGATCAACACGACTAAACCAAGTACTAACACAAAGCATGCACACTCGTCACCTTCACGCTATGTAGGAGGAATAGATCATATCAATACTATCATAGCAATAGTTAACTTCACAATCTACAAGAGATCATGATCATAGCATACGCCAAGTACTAACACGGATGCACACACTGTCACCATTACACCGTGCAGGAGAAATAAAACTACTTTAATAACACATCACTAGAGTAGCACATAGATAAATTGTGATACAAAACACATTGCAATCATAAAGAGATATAAATAAGCACCTCACTATGCCATTCAACAGTGAATAAGTATTCTGTGAAATATAGCCTAAGAGACCCACACGGTGCACACTACTGTCACCTTTACACACGTGGGACAAGGAGTCTCCGGAGATCACATAAGTAAAACTCACTTGACTAGCATAATGACATCTAGATTACAAGCATCATCATATGAATCTCAATCATGTAAGGCAGCTCATGAGATTATTGTATTGAAGCACATAGGAGAGAGATGAACCACATAGCTACCGGTACAGCCCCGAGCCTCGATGGAGAACTACTCCCTCCTCATGGGAGCAGCAGCGGTGATGAAGATGGCGGTGGAGATGGCAGCGGTGTCGATGGAGAAGCCTTCCGGGGCACTTCCCCGCTCCGGCAGGGTGCCGGAACCGAGACTCCTGTCCCCCAGATCTTGGCTTCGCGATGGCGGCGGCTCTGGAAGGTTTTCCGTATCGTGGTTCTTCCGCATCAGGGGTTTCGCGACGGAGGCTTTAAGTAGGCGGAAGGGCAGAGTCGGGGGCCTGACGAGGGGCCCACACCACAGGGCGGCGCGGGCCCCCTTGGCCGCGCCGCCTTGTGGTGTCGCCACCTCGTGGCCCCACTTCGTATGCTCTTCGGTCTTCTGGAAGGTTCGTGGCAAAATAGGCCCCTGGGTCTTTGTTTCGTCCAATTCCGAGAATATTTCGTTACTAGGATTTCTGAAACCAAAAACAGCGTAAAACGAGAACCGGCACTTCGGCATCTTGTTAATAGGTTAGTTCCAGAAAATGCACGAATATGACATAAAGTGTGCATAAAACATGTAGGTATCATCAATAATATGGCATAGAACATAAGAAATTATCGATACGTCGGAGACGTATCAATGACATACTAATTCTTGGGACACGTCTCAAAGTGATTGAGGAGGTAAAAACCTTCTTATCTCAGTGTTTCGAGATTAAAGATCTTGGAGAAGCTGATGTTATATTGAACATCAAGCTATTGAGAGATGAGAATAATGGGATTTCTCTTGTGCAATCTCATTATGTTGAGAAGGTGTTGAGCAGATTTGGCTATGCTGATTGCAAATCTTCTCTCACACCTTATGATCCTAGTGTCTTGCTTCGAAAGAATGAAAAGGCAACTAAAGATCAATTGAGATACTCTCAAATCATTGGTTCACTCATGTATTTAGCTTGCGCTACGAGGCCTGACATCTCGTTTGCTGTATGCAAACTTAGCCGGTTTGTGGCCAACCCGGGAGATGATCATTGGCATGCTCTTGAGAGAGTAATGCGCTATCTAAAGGGAACCATGATCGAGTTATGGAATTAATTATACCGGGTATCCAAGAGGACTTGAAGGGTATAGTGATTCCAATTGGATTTCTGATGCTAAAATGAAAGCCACAAGTGGATATGTTTTCACTCTTGGTGGTGGCGCTGTTCCTGGAAGTCTTGCAAGCAGTCCATCTTAACGAGGTCAATTATGGAAGCAGAGCTTACAGCATTAGACCGCTACTGTCGAAGCGGAATGGCTTCGTGAGCTCTTGATGGACTTGCCTATGGTTGAAAAACCAATACCGGCCATCCTCATGAACTGTGATAATCAAACTGTGATTATCAAAGTGAAAAGTTCTAAGGATAATATGAAAAGTTCCAAACATATCAAGAGGAGACTGAAGTCTGTCGAAAACCGAAGAACTCCGGAGTGATAGCACTGGATTATGTCCAAAGTGCTAAAAATCGGCAGATCCTTTCACAAAAGGACTATCAAGAAACATGATAGACCTTGCATCGAGGGAGATGGGTTTGAGACCCACTTGAGTTGCCGAGGGGGTAACCCAACCTATGTGATCGGAAATTCCGTGAACTAGGACCTGGGAAAACAAACCGGAGCAACTGAGTTGAGAGAAAACTTAATACTCCCACTCCGCTGCAGATGCAAAGCTACTGTAAGGCAGGTTGACAATGTCTTAATGTGTTCTAAGCGGCTCTTGATGAGCGAAGACGCTATCCTACAGGGCGATCTTTTGAAGAACACACCTATACGAGCGACACTACTGGTCATAGTGTGGGAGATTTGGGTGAATCTCTAGTAAGCTCATGAAGGGCCGAGGAGTATGACTTATAAGCTCCACCCGAGGGGAAGGCTAAGGTAGCCTAGTACCGTGCCGGCATTGAGCGAAACTTGCTGCACAAAGACTGACAATTCAAGGCATAGTCCATTGTTCAGTTGTAGTCAAGCGTAGCACCTTGCCTAGGTGGAAGTTCAACTTAACAGTCTCCACTGAAGTGCAGGTATATTAAACCGTGAATGAAACTAATGTGTCATCTGATGTGCATATGAGATCTGGTGGGGGATTGTTGAATGTAGATGGGCTGCAGCCCAGTAAGGCAGCCCATGTAGTCTACAATTCCTGAAATCTCAAGGCTCATCACGTTGGCAGCTTGGGATAGCCTTGGGGGACAAAGTTTAGTCCCACATTGCTAGTTGGGAGAGAGTTAGAGTGGTATATAAGGGTTGCTGTTCTACTCCTTCCAAGTGAGTGAGAATAGAAGGAGCCCTCGCGCACTCCTCCTCCTCCGCCCGCCCCGCCTCGGCTCGGCACGTCACGCACGCACGTCGCGTTTCATGACTCGAGTTCGAGTTCGAGACACACTCCAGGAAGCCTAAATTTTTGCTTGGTACACCAACTGTGTTGGGTACGTGTCGACCTGCATGTGCATGCTCGCCGCGTGTCCCTGGCTTTCTTCGCGTGTCAACACGGTCGGGGCGGCTCTCCTCTCAGGCTATACAAGGAGACCGATCAGATCTGGAGAACAGTGCTCTTAGATCTCTCTCGCGAAGTTCATTTTGTTGTGCTACTCTCTAGTCTCCCCCATCCCGGCGACTGCGTGCACAGCCGTCCGGGAGAGCAGGCCTCCGAAACTCCGTCCGTTGAGATCCTGCACCGGGAGACGGACGATAAGGTTTTTGGGGAGCGTCTCGGCGCGACTGCTCGCTGCTGTTCGTCTTCTTCATCGCCGGTTCGTCTGCTTCATCGACGACTTCGACTACACCATGGGCGACATTAACAACTCCCATGGTGGTGGTGGTGCTGCTGCTGGTGCGACCTTCCCGGTCGCGATGTACGTGCTTTTCCTCTCCTACCTTGCACTGCTACTTGTTCCATATTCAGATCTGATGCATGTGCGTAGTCTGATGTGTGTGGTTAAGTATGCTTGTGCATCTGTAATGTTGCTTTCGGTAATTAAACTCACACAGAAATTGCCTAATAATCCAACATTATGGACTAGAACGAGTATATTTTTTCCAAGAACGACATCTAATTGCGTATGAATCCAAGCTGGTGTGACTGTCCTTGTATCGTATTCAGGCTGTCTCTCTAATGGTATGGTGTTGATGTGTCGCACGATATGCAACAGGAACATTTCCGTCCTCATGTGCTCAAAGCTGGTGGAGCACTGGCATCAAGCGCTGTAGCCAATCAACCGTACTTAACTCCACCTAACTATAATTGTCAATTTTTCTTCGAAGGGCAAAACTGCCCTATGCTGCTACCAACATGTTCTGAAGTGCACGACATGTTCTCATCGAATACAACTCATAATACGAGTACTATTTCCATGGAAACATCACAAGAAATCGTCCTTACAGTTGAGCTGTGTAGCAGTGTAGGCGATGAGTAGGTTCGTCCAACCATGCAATCGGCTACCATCTAGATTGCCGCGTGCCAAGAGATAGCTAAGAATTTGTCCAAAAAAAGAGAGATAGCTAAGAACATTTTTTTATTAGATTGAATAGAGTTTTCACTACAACAAAAGTATTGCCTTTTGGATGTTGTATGTTGACTTGGATCATCTCCATGAGATCCCCAATACCCTCTCATATAAAATAAAATGCCAGTACTGGATAAGACGTGCTCCAGTGGATGCCCTATATTGACCTGTAATAATACCTACTTTTTGTTAGGACTACAGAAATAATCAGCTCTGACCACCTACATGGAGGGGTTGCTGGAAGGTGCCTCAACACCCCTTTTCTTTTGCCAGCCTGATTTTCTAGCCCTACCCCACCCTGCAAATTTTTATATAGATATGTAGCCATAAATTCTTATTCGTTTTGATCAGTAGGCCTTGTTTTAATCCTACATAGATCGGCAACGAGAGAAGAGGGAGATTTTTAAGGTACGAAAATGTAGGAATAAAAATCATGTAGAATTGACATGTCATGTCTACTTAAATTCTAGAAAAAGGAATTATCATTGATTATGGTGAAGTGAGCGATATTCCATGAGGTCTAATCCCATGCTATTTTATTTTAAATAATATTGATACTAGTACGAGATTTCTATGGGAGATGACCCTATGAATCAAACGACCTCTAAAAAAAATCCATAGATATTCAATCCTACAAATATTTGTAAGGAATGGAATCCTCCAAAACTTCCTTTGAATAACTCTGAACAAAACGAGCTCTTAGTCAGTTACTCTTTCTACTTTTGGAAAAAGGGCCTACATTCTAATAGTCAGACTTACATTGTTGATTTAGGACAAAATTTACACACCTCTATTTCAGAAGGAGGAAGTGGTTGCTATGCAGTTCAACAAAAGAGCAACTATTACACCTATATCAGTAGATAACACTTTATATTTCGTGGCTACGACTAAGTTCCACATTTTATTTCATTTTCCATCCCACGGACTGATTCTTCTGTTTGAAAAACGATATAGTGGAGCTATCGCTAGCTAAGAACTTTCAGATAGGGGATAATGTACGGATTATTTAAACTGAATAAAGAGGGCAGATCCAGCACATGTACCTTCACTTGGGTTAAGGATGCGCCATCGGTTGCAAGGAAGGCAGCACGTCCCCATCAAGAGAAACGTGCACTTTCATATGGTTTTGTTTGATTGGTAGGAGCGATAAATAGTTCGTGCCTACATCGTTTTCATTTATTTTTGACAACTCAGTGTCCAGCTCGGCTCGGAAGATTATTCAGCAATCAGCATATAGTTGACAGATTCAACAAGTTGCACGAAATACCATTAGGATATACTACCTCCGTTTCAAGGAATAAGGCGCACGCGTATTCCAAGATGAACTTTGACCATAAAAATTGAGTAACAAAATCTTGATTATATTATATGTAATTAGTATCGTTGGATTAGTATTGAATTTTTTTTAATGATACTAATTTCATACAAACAGTGTTTATCTATTTGAAATAATTTTTTGTCAAACAAAAAACATGTAAAACGAGGACGCCGTATTCCTTGAAACGGAGCTAGTAGTTGGGAAGTGAGTCTAGCTCAACTGGTCGGAGTAGTGGATGTACAAACCTAGCACGTGACTTTAAATCTCCACGGATGCGAATTTAGGTTTCTATATACTTGAGATCCAGATTGGACCTGGTACTCATGCAATTTATTTTAAGGACTATGCTTTAATCTTCATCAAAATTAAAATTCTTAGTACTCATGCTTAATGAATGTGTGCATCTCTACCTGGTGCACAAGTCGAAAAGTAAAGTTCTCGCCATTTTTAATCTATGGTGTTCAGCACTGGCAGATCCAGCCCAATTTTTTTAGGGTGGGGCAGTTCTAAATTAGGATGGGCATTTTCTTTTTTCCCTATTTTTCTAGCTTATATATGTGTATGGCAAAATTTTAGGGTGGGGCCCGCCCTACCCTTCCACAC
>NC_061508.1:85696684-85729932 GCF_022539505.1 Lolium rigidum
TCATCACCACCATTGCTTACTGAGAAGATCGGGTCACCCCATATCAACACTCCTGGCTTTGCCACTAGCATTCAGCGTGATCTTATTGGACCCCGGTGGTTTCTTGGAATGAATTGCTACAAAGGTTAGCTGCAGTCCAATTGATACATGGATCTGATAAATTTCACTAGGAACATATCAAGAATGGTGTATTTTTGGTAGGGCCCATGTATAAAGTTTTAATCGAACCATTCACCCGATATTTAATAATAAATTCATTTGGAAGATGAATATACCATTGAAAACTAAGGTTTTTTGCATGGTACCTTCGTCGTCGTGTTATTCTTACTAAAGATAACCTTATAAAACGCAACTATCATGGTTGTGGCAAATGTGTTTTCTTTTAAGAAAAGGAGACAATAAAACACTTATTCTTCCAGTGTTGGTTCGCTAGGTTTATATGGTCAATCATTCAGATAGGTTCTACCTTATACCTTGCATGAAGCATTGCAAATATTTTCGGCAACTGACTAAATAGGGTGGATTCTAGGCTTAAGTTACTTATCAGAGTGGGAGCGATTGCTGTTATATGATCGCTTTGGCTATGTAGGAATGACAAGATTTTTATTAATAAAAATTCTTCTCTCATACAGATCATCTACCGATGTACAACTTTGCTCCGTTTATGGCCGTCACTTCAGCGCTTGGAGGACCACTACCTCTTTACAGAGGTCTTTACATGGTTGGAGAAAACGGCCAAGAAGTTTATTACCCAACATAGGTAGCTACATAATAGGAGGATTGCGGCTCCTACGTCATAGATCGCCGCCTCCTCTTTTATTATTGTCTTTTGAAAACGATTTGAGTGGTTTGTACCGTTCTTGAACGGCTATGTGCATCTTAGCTATTTAGACGCTTGATGTATTGCTTAATTCTTTTGAGTAATAAAACGTTCTTTATAAAAAAAAACTAATGCATCGACCTAGAAAATTCCACACTCGGAGCAGCACTCTGAACACCATAAAAGATGGAGAAAAAAAAAACAGGCTGAGCAATTTGCAGACTGGATCTAAGCGATGCCTAACTGACGGATGGAATCCATACCTTCCCATGAACCATGGTGGTATGTGAAAAGAAGCAACCAGTTGGTTCCTTCCCACGTCCAAACGACTTGTTCCGCGATTCCCCACAAGTCTCCATCCCAACCGAATTATCAAGGAAAAACAAGGATCCAGAACAAGACAACTCGATAACAATAATCAAGAACGCCCCCCTCCCACTGGCCACGACGGGATTAGGTGCCAAGTCCAAATTATTGTGCAAATAGACGAGTCAAACAAAGCAAGGAAGGAATCAGACAGGAAGGAAGGGAGCAGCAGCAGCCTCTCTCCCTCGTCCCTTAGCTGGGCGGCCAAACTATTCGCCCAAGTCCAACGAGCAAAACGAAATATACAACTCGTTTCCGGTAGAGGCCAATCATCGCCTACATGTTACATCGCCTCCGCCTGTAGCGATTTTGAGCTTTTAGAAAAAGAGAAGTCGCGGTTTGGTGGTGGCGATCGGCCGATGATATATGGGGCGTAGTCTTCTCGGTGGGTTTGGTCTCTAGCTGGACGGGGAGGGAATCGGTCGTCGCCGCGCGTGCTGGGTTTGGGTCTCTTGGGTTGGGTGATCTCGATCCATCCATGGCGTCCACGGCGTACACGCGGCCGTCCAAGCCGCCGGGGCCGGTCGGCGAGCGGAGGCAGCCGCGGCTGGCCAAGGAGCTGGGCAGGATCGAGCCCAAGAAGCTGGGCATCGGGCTCGTCGCCGGCTGCTGTCTCGCCCTGCTCACCTACATCTCCTTCGCGCGCCTCTTCGCCATCTACTCGCCGGTCTTCGGTGAGGATCCATCCAGTTCTTGTTATTTTCTTCTTGGATGCTTGTTGTTTGGTTTTCGAAGCTTGATTACTGATGGGAACTTTGTCGCCAGAGAGCTCGTCCTTGGTGGTGAAGAACGCGCCGCCTGCGTCGATGACGGTGCCGAGCACGGACGGCGTGCCCGTCCAGGAGAAGATCTTGGTCGACGAGGAGAAAGAGATCGCTAAAGAAGAGGCGGAGTCGAAAGAGCCTAGCTTTCCAGAGGAGGCAAAGATCGAAGACAAGGAGGAACCTTTACAGGAAAGTGAAAAGGAGGTGGCCGTACTAGCGAAGCTAGGTGAGATTTCCTGTGTTTAGTTTTTTTTCTGCCTCACCCTCTAGTGCTATTGGGGATCTCAAAAAGGAAAACAGAGATCCTAACTATAGAGATCTTAAAAGGGAAATAAAGATCTTGTGCTGTGTAGTAACAGATAAACAGAGTAACGGTAACTGCTTCCTGTACTTTCAAACGCGATGTACGAAAACAATTTAGCTCTAATTTCAGCTTTCATGATGTAATTTAGTTTGTGCATGAGAATTAGGAAGAAAAAAAATTAGTTCATCAGGTACGAACACTTCGTAGTTAGTCCTATGAACTAACCATTCGAATTTTCGTCAGATGGTGGCGCCACAGCAGCAGAGGCCAAGATCACCTGCGACGAGAACGCCGTCGACGAAGGCTTCCCTTACGCGCGCCCGTCCGTCTGCGAGCTCACAGGCGAAGTCAGGATCAGCCCGAAGGAGAAGACCATGTTCTTCGTGAACCCGTCCGGCGCCGGCCCGTTCGACGAGAACGCGGAGAAGAAGATCCGGCCGTACGCCCGAAAGGACACCTTCCTGCTCCCGGGCGTCGTGGAGGTCACCATCAAGTCCGTACCATCTGCCTCCGCCGCACCGGAGTGCTCCCGGCGGCACGAGGTCCCCGCGGTGGTCTTCTCCACGGCAGGGTACACCGACAACTTCTTCCACGACAACACGGACGTGATGATCCCGCTCTTCCTCTCGGCGGCGCACTTCGCCGGCGAGGTGCAGCTCCTCATCACCAACTACAAGCCGTGGTGGGTGAAGAAGTACGCGCCGCTGCTCAAGAAGCTGTCCAACTACGAGGTGATCAACTTCGAAAAGGAGGAGGCGGTGCACTGCTTCCCCGGCGGGCAGCTCGGGCTGTACCGCGACCGCGACCTCATCATCGGCCCGCACCCGACGCGCAACCCGCATAACTACACCATGGTCGACTACAACCGCTTCCTCCGCCGCGCGTACGGCCTGCCGCGCGACGTCCCCGCGGTGCTCGGCGAGAAGACCGGTACCAGGCCCAAGATGCTGATGATCGAGCGCAAGGGCACGCGGAAGCTGCTCAACCTGCACGTCGTGGCGGCGCTCTGCGAGCAGCTCGGGTTCGACGTGACCGTGTCGGAGGCCGGCGGCGAGGTCCGCGAGTTCGCGGAGAAGGTGAACTCCGCCGACGTGCTCCTGGCGGTGCACGGCGCCGGGATGACCAACCAGATCTTCCTGCCAACGGGCGCCGTGCTGGTGCAGATCGTGCCGTGGGGCAAGATGGACTGGATGGCCACCAACTTCTACGGCCAGCCGGCGAGGGACATGCAGCTCCGGTACGTCGAGTACTACGTCTCCGAGGAGGAGACGACGCTCAAGCACAAGTATCCCAGAGACCACTACGTCTTCAAGGACCCCATGGCCATCCACGCGCAGGGATGGCCGGGGATCGCCGAGATCATCATGAAGCAGGACGTCGAGGTGAACATCACCAGATTCAAGCCGTTCCTTCTCCAGGCGCTCGACCAGCTGCAGGACTAGGAGGCGGAGAGCGTTTGGCCGTTTCGTTTGTGCGGTACATTTTCATTTTGGGACGAAGTTCGATAGAGCACACGCACTTGGGAGCTAGCAGAGTTTCGTTTTGTAAGTTCAGTCAAAGTCAATTTATTTCATTGCTGTTGTATACTATACGAGTCATCACATTGCTGACCAAAACACTCAGAATGCAAAGAGACTTGAGATGTAGTCATCGGAGCCTTCTCCTTTTACCATACACAATATATGTATATTGATGAAGGATAAAAATGTTGCTCTGTTTCGTGATTTCGTTTATCAAGCATGCTTGGACCCTATGTGTCCGGAACACGCTAACTCCCGGTTAGCTGGGAACTAAGTTAGAGTTCAATCAACTCGACGACCGTTAGATTTGCACATATTTCGTGCATATGAGAATTATACATAGATGTGTAATTACACATGCATGTGCAATTGCATATTCTTTGCTCTAGTTGCACGTGAATTGCACACCGTGTCCTTCATGTATTGGCTTCCTCGCTACCTCATTGCTTGTTAGGAACCAGTCTTATTTGGCAATACCTGCATACGAGACCCAAACTGAAATTCAGAAATTTCCAAAGCTTAACATGCTGCTTTCTTGATTTTTTCTTTTACATGTATAAGGTTTTCAATCGGTGGTGGCCCTCTGTTTATCTCATCTGGGAATATGCCAAACATTATATCTGCATGAAAAAAATATTTAGGGCGACGAAAGCGTTCGTGCGCTGTTCTTTTCTTGCAGACGTCACTTTTGGAGAGACTGGAGTTCACGTGTTGCCCTGTTGGTGGTTGTATTGTTGCTGCTAGTGCTGGATTACCGTAGTGAGACTTTACTCTTCTTAGTTTTTTTTCTTTTTTTGCTGTGTATATCCGTACTACCATTAGGATGTTGCGTTGTTCCAGAGGCTAGATGTAATTGATATCTATCGATATTAATGTATTCTCTTTATCGAAAAAAAATAATTGATTCCATTTTTTTCAACACTGCCAACAAGTCAACTTGCATAACTTGTTGCTAGTATTTTCTTGAATGAATTTTCAGGACTTTCTATTATTTGTAGCCCGTGACTTAACACTCAATCCAACTAAACTTGAATTGTTATTTTCGAGCATCATAGGTTTGTAACATGGGTGAAGCTCCACTTAGGGCAAGTTTGGTAGCTGCCCTACCTTAATTTTTAGTGAAAACATTAAGTTGCATGTGTTTCTTGTGAATTTAAATGGTCATACGTCGAAAACGGATTCCGTATGAGAAAGTTATACTTGTTTTAGTAAACACTGCGTAAAAATAACTTCAAACCAACAAGTTCACAACACATCATGCCACACCATTGTGGTTCGTCCTAGGTCACAAGCCATGTGGATACTGGCTCGATTGCACGTGCATGCCTTTAGAGGAATTCAGAACATGGCAATATCTCCAGCTTATAAATTAGTCTCCATCTTCTTGCTTTAGTAATATAGGGTTAACCATGTCCATGAACCTTTGCGCTGCCAAATGTATATTTGAAGTGTGTTACAAACCAGTGGCGAAGGACGGAAATAATTTGCGGTAGGGCGGACTCTAAAAAATAATGCACTGAAAAAATATTCCGGACTCCGAAGACATTAACTATATATATAATTCAAACTCAATTATTTACAAAAAAAATATAAACGTATTTAATTATAAGAACAATCTACAAACATATGACTAATACCAGCTCAAGTTAAATCTCTAATTCTCAGCATATGAATAATGAATAGCTCAAGGTATCCTTTATGTAGTAAGAGGTATGATAAATATCTGTACGTAGTGTTTGATTAACATTATTTGAATTTGTTTGAACAAATTGAATGTGCTGATTAAATTAATGTTAACCTCAAGCTACACTTGTGAATAGTAAAATGATTTAATAGTTGAGGGTTTTTATGCTTATTTAATTGATGATTTATGTTCATTACCAAAGGAGGACGAACTATATATCAATATATGTAAGTGAAGATATAATGTGTATCATGAACTTTGTCCAACTATATACATGCCCGTCCTAAGATTTATGGTGCCCGCGACAAAACCAGAACCTAGGTTGCGAGGAACGTGCTGCACAAAACAAAACTTTAGTACAATCAAACCAAGAACCACAATGTGCAGGTAATGAGTTTATACCCTTGCGATCAAACGGTCACATCAATGCAAGGGAGATGTTGACATACTCGATGAAAACCTGTGACGCCCGTAGCTAGATTCACTAGTAGAAAAATGGGCATCCATCTAAGCCATAAATACCGGTTCCCTTACGAACCGGTACTAAAGGGTGCATTAGTACCGGTTGCACTGCCCAGACCTTTAGTACCGGTTCGTAAGGACCTTTAATACCGGTTCGTGACACGAACCGGTACTAAAGGTTTTTCTGCTCCCCCACGCAGCTCCACCACCCCCCCCCGTGGATCGCCTTTTTGACACTGTAAAATAGAAAAGAAAATGATAGAAAATTCAAAAAATAAAATGTTTTCAGATTCTTGTATGTTATGCAACCTACTATTAGGGAAAATTAACAAATTTGAATTTTCACTTTTTTTGCAATTTTTTTTTTGAAAAATGGTAAAACCGCAATAACTTTTGCATACGAACGTCGAAAAAAATCGTATAATATATCAAAAAAATCCTCGGAAAAAGTTACATCCGATTTCATCCGGGTTTACCCGGTTAGCCAATTTTTAGATTCTCTAAATTCCAAATGAAAATATGAAAGCAGGAAGATTTTAGTTTTTTTTCCAGAAATTTAGAAATTTATATTTTTTTATTTTTTAAATTAAAATATTAATTATAAGATTTTTTTAGTCCTAACATATTACTATTACTTTTATCAAATTATAAGATTTTCAATTTTTCAAGTTTTAGGTTTTGCAAAAAATATTAATTTTTTTAAAATAATTAAAAATAATAAAAATTAAAAAAAGTTAATTTTATTTATTTATTCAACATTATTATTACATCATTACTTTTGTTTATTAAAAGAATTATTTGGAATTCAAACTATAAAAAGTGTGACATCGACCAACATGTTAATAGGATTGATATGATACTACTATCTCCGGCTGCGCGTTCGGTTAATATGGTTAATTCGGTTAATACAGTTTCAATACTTCGGTAAATACGGTTTCGTATAAAAATACGGTTCGGTTTCGGTAATAACCATATTAATTCGGTTCGGTTTCGGTAATAACCAAATTAACCAAAGTTGACGCACATCTTTGAATAACACCTATTTTTTATGGACATATATTTCGTTTCTATATTCTTAAAAGCCAAAAACTGATTAGGTTATAGGAGACAGAAATGATAAAGTGAAAATGCGGCCAAATCAAAAAAACAATGCACGTTACAGACTTTAATAATGAGAATGCGGCCAAATTAAAATAAAATGATGCTCATTACGTACTGGAACTCACAACCTGTCTAGCATTTTATGTAACATACCACATCAAAACAACCACGCTATTATACCTCTCTTTTGTAAGATGCACTTGTAAACAAATATAAACATTTTACGTGAATTAGGAATAGGCCTGGAAAGCAAATTCATTGTTGGGCTACGCTCGGTTTTCTTCGGTTAACCACGGTTTTTACGGTTTTTAACTGAATTAACTGATTTATGTATGGTTAGCACTTTACTAACTGAAACCTAACCATAAAACCATAAAAACTGAAATTCGGTTTCGGTTAGGTTTTTTTCGGTTCGGTTTTCGGTTTCAGTTCGGTTATGTGCAGTCGGACTACTATCACATACATACGCGCGGAGCACTTGGAAGTGGAACGGGATGGAACTTGGAAGTTAAGCGTGCTAGTGCGGGAGTAGTGTGAGGATGGGTGACCGACCGGGAAGTTTGACTATGGGTAAGTAATTTGACTGGAGATTAAGTGTAGTTAGAGACTAACGGAAATACTAGTAATTCTGAAAAAAATAAAAAAAAGAGGCAGTGAAAAAAGGGTGTGAAAAATAATTAGAAAAAATGGAAAAAAAATTAAACAAAATAGGCTTTAATACCGGTTCGTGTTACGAACCGGTACCAAAGGTCTCCAACCCCACGGGTTCCTCCGTGCCCACGTGGAGGCACCTTTAGTACCGGTTCGTAAGGAACCGGTACTAAAGGTGGGAGGCTTTTAGTACCGAATAATTAGTACCGGTTTCAAAACCGGTACTAAAGGCCCTTTGAAACCGGTACTAAAGGGGGGGGGTTTCTACTAGTGATTACACTTCCAAGCCGCAAGAGTTTTTTTTTGCGAAGATCTGCACGATTGAGTGTCAAAGAAAACAACGCCTCCGAGGTATCCAGGTGTACCAAATCAGCCACACGACGACCACATGTAGACCAGCATACTAAAGCAATGGGGAATTGCCGAGGTTATGGTGATCTAGATCTAGTCTAGATGGGTGAGAGAGGGAGGGGTGTGGTTGGGGACATGGATGTCGTCCTTGTTTGACGCCCCCCTCTTATATAGGCGGCCGGACCTTCTTAGGTCGGCCGACCAAGGAGTAGTCTTCCTAAATCGGTAATGATGGTTAGTATCAATCCTAAATGCGACGGTCTCATCATTGTATACTTAGGACCTCGTCTTCCGAACTAATATTAGTTTGTTCCTCCATAGCAACTATCATCAACTCGTCTGGGTTTTTTTTAAGAGCTCGGTGAGCTCATATTTTTTTTCAAAACTTATCATCAATAGATCACTATGTGACTCTTTCAAGCATCTACATGAATTCTCCTTTTCCATTTCTTAGTGCCGGATGTACATGACATGATGTTGATGAAATCTGAAGTAACAATTAATTACTACTTCATCTGTTGGATAATTCTTGTCGTGGTTTTAGTGTAGCCAAGAATTATGAAATGGAGGAGTAAAAGATAGCGTTTAGCACAAAGTCAAGGGTCACATATAACTAGGGACAAATGGCGAAGTAGCAAAGACGGTGGAAGGTAGAACCAGAAAATTAGGCCGGTCACGGTGGTGCCGCACATGAGATCAGAGTCATGAGCTGATCGCACAGATTTTCTTTTGAGGGAACAATAACTCTTTATTGATCTAAAACATTGTTTCCGATACAGAGACCCAACGTCCAAACCAGACCCAACGTCCGAAATCGGTCAGAGTGTCCGATCTAGCTAATCTATGGGCTTCACCATTAGAAGCTATATTCTATATTTTCGTGCCTAAAAGAAGACTCCAAGAACATAGTTTATTTTCGTTGAGAACCGTACTGTATCTTGTTGCGCAGGGCTGCGCCATGTCATTTACCACACCACGAGGCAGTCTGTCGCCACGGAACACGCCGTAGCTGCAGGTCGTGGGCAAGCGTTAGATGATGGCTGGTGCCAGGCAGCAGGCCTGAGCTTTTTCCTTTTTGAGATGGTAGCAGGCCTGATCTGGTGGTTGGCGACATGCGAAGCGATGTGGCATATAGTCATGTACACCGAGTCACCGATCAGTGAGGTGCTCATACGACACCGCACACCCCCTACACGCCTGAGGTGGCTTGCTGGCCCGTGGCCCAACAACAGGTAAGTAAATTTTCTTTTTCTTTTTGTTTCTTTTTCTCTTTTCTGTTTTTTTTGTAGAATGTGAATATTTTTGAAAAATTAAAAATTCCAAAATCTGAATACTTTTAAATTTGAAAAAATAAAATTGAATAATTGTAAATTTGAAAAAAGTGTTTTTGAATAAATTTCAATTTCAGTAATTTTTTAATTTGAACAATTTTCAAATTCAAACTTTTGTTAAATTGGAACAATTTCCAAATTTGAACATTTTTCGAATTTGAACATTTTTTGAACTTCAACATTTTTTAAATTTTAATATTTTTAGAATCTGAAAAATAAAAATAAACAAAAAAGAAACAGAAACATAAAAAGAAAAACAAAACAGAAAACAGAAAACAGAAAAATAAAAGGAAAATAAAAAACAGAAAACAGAAAACAGAAAAGAGAAAAGAAAACGAAAAAAGCTGGAAAAATACCTACCTGGGCCAGGCCCACACCCGCGCGGGGGGTGTGCGGTGACTACCAGGCACCAACCTGATCAGTGTATATGTTTAGCCTATATAAAGGGGATTTGCGAACTGGCAATCCCAATCAGAGAAGTACGCGGCATGGCAATGGCATCGTGTCTACGACTGCCCGTCTTTCGTCCCAACAATCGAGCAGCTTGATGGCCTAGCCCTTCTAGCTGCTCCAGCATATCCGAGCGAAATCCTATGCACACTCCGGCGGGCGAGCCACCTGGGCTCGCCCGTTAGCGGTAGTAATCTAGGTTTTTTTTGGGTGTTTTGGGGTGCTGTTTTTTATTTTTTGTGTCAGTTTTTATTAACAACTTTAAGTTTTAAATATTTTTCAAATATGATTTTTTTTCATGTACGGATATTTCCAGATTTGAACTTTTGTGAAACTTGAATATTTTTAAAAATCTGAACATTTTCAAGTTTGAAACTTTACAGAATTTGAATCTTTTCAAATATGAACCATTTTTAAATATGAAATTTTAAAATATTTAAATATTTTTCCAAATATTAGAAACCCAAAAAAAGTTGGATAAAATCGAAGCACTTACCTAATTTATGGAGTTGCGAGCTGGACGCGGACTGGCCCATTCGGGCGAAAACCATGGCATAGCGTTCACACGCACACACTGGGCGCGGAATAGGAGCTCCTCGGCTTGCTAACCAGAGACGGTGGACTCGGAAGAAATTCTAGGCCACCACCTCCTCCTCGTTCTGGCTATCTTCTCACGACGCGTTTCGTAGTTTACATGTTCTCCGATCAGGCCCTACGAAAACGAAAATGGACTGACTAGTTGTGTTGGCTCCCTCCATGTTGTGTCCAGCATGGTTCTTAAAGAAGCTTCAGGCCTGGCCCAAGCTACTGTTGAACTGGTCGTTTCTAGCTAGCCACCCAAAACACGAACCTCATAAGGTAGCCCGTAATGCTCTTGTTAGCAATTTGGGATGTCAGCTCTGACTCCTTAGGTCAGCTGATGGTCTTTGTATCCACATGAATGTTTTAGATAAATAAAGTGGCTAGTGTGTCTCAAAAAAAAAAAAAAAACCAAAGCACGAACCACAAAACAGCACTCGTTGCAACTTTGCACGCGGAGAACCTAGGTTGCTTCAGCCTACTCCCTTCTAGTCAGCACAACTGTGTTTCGAATAAAAGAAAGTTGTACACGAAAAAGGTGCACGTTGATGATATAATTAATTTAATTCTGGCAACAATTTCGAGTTTCATTTGATGTAAATCATAAATCTCTCGTTCATATTTAGACCTTTTTGAGTGAATTTAACAAAATTCTATGCACACGCTCAACCATTTTAAATTGCCTTTGAGGAGTAGCTTCTCCTCACCATTTTGCACAACTCTCATGTTGTAAATTTGTCGTCTCGGTGGATGTAGACGGGTAGATCTACAGCTCGCTAGTATAATGTAATGTGTGCATATGTGGGGGTTTATTTGGGTGTACTATTACATGCCTGGCAATCTCTCACTTGCCATCTTGACCATCGGTTAACCGTTTGTTCATCGTGTTGGACGTTTTAATGGTGGTAATCCATGTTGGTAATCCCAGTGGCCACCATCGTTGTCGATAGCATGGTGGAATTTTCGAGCGTCGTCGTGGTATTGTTCATGGCTTTATGATAGCGACGTGGTGAAGGTATGTAAGATGTGAGAGGTGGTAATCCATGGTGGTAGGCATCGTCGTCGGTGATGACATGGTGGTATTTACACGTGCCATCATGGTAGGCATTCTGTCCGGCTTCGTGGATGGCGAATTGGTGATGGTTGTAGTAGGTGAGAGGTGGTAATCCATGGTGGTAAACTCCGTGGCCACCATCGACAACGTCCACATGGAGGTAACCGCCTTGATTGCCGTCCGTCAATGGCATGGTGGTAGCAGCGGCATGTTGCCTGGCTTTGTGGACGGCGGCGTGTTGATGGCTGCGATAGATGGGAGATAAGGTCACCATATTGATAAGAGGTGATGCTAAACTTGGGCTCGTCTACAACCAAACATACTGGGTCTTCATCTCTTCTTGGCCAAAAAAATCTTCACGAAGTGAAGAACATGGCCCCAAGCTTGTTTTGTACTGCCTGAGAGCCTACCCCAGGGAGCCCAATGGGAGTAAAATACCAAATTAAATGCACCCTCATAGAATGCCACGAGAAGCTGGATGAAAGGAACAAGCAAAGCTAGCTTAAACTAATCATAGTGAAGAGTAATGATGCGTGTAGTTGACACGTCCGTTGGGAACCCCAAGAGGAAGGTGTGATGCGCACAGCGACAAGTTTCCCTCAGTAAGAAACCAAGGTTTAATCGAACCAGTAGGAGTCAAGAAGCACGTTGAAGGTTGATGGCGGCGGGATGTAGTGCGGCGCAACACCGAGATTCCGGCGCCAACGTGGAACCTGCACAACACAACCAAAGTACTTTTCCCCAACGAAACGAGTGAGGTTGTCAATCTCACCGGCTTGCTGTAACAAAGGATTAACCGTATTGTGTGGAAGATGATTGTTTGCGGAGAAAACGAGTAAAACAAGTATTGCAGCAGATTTGTATTTCGAGTATTAAAGAATGGACCGGGGTCCACGAGTTCACTAGAGGTGTCTCTCCCATAAGATAAAAGCATGTTGGGTGAACAAATTACAGTCGGGCAATTGACAAATAGAGAGGGCATAACAATGCACATACATGTCATGATAAGTATAGTGAGATTTAATTGGGCATTACGACAAAGTACATAGACCGCCATCCAACTGCATCTATGCCTAAAAAGTCCACCTTCGGAGTTATCGTCCGAACCCCTTCCAGTATTAAGTTGCAAAGCAACGAGACAATTGCATTAAGTATGGTGCGTAATGTAATCAATAACTACATCCTCGGACATAGCATCAATGTTTTATCCCTAGTGGCAACAAGCACAATACAACCTTAGGGGTTTCGTCACTCCCCGAGTGTCAATGCAAGCATGAACCCACTATCGAGCATAAATACTCCCTCTTGGAGTTACTAGCATCAACTTGGCCAGAGCCTCTACTAATAACGGAGAGCATGCAAGATCATAAACAACACATATGAAATAACTTGATAATTAACATAACATGGTATTCTCTATCCATCGGATCCCGACAAACACAACATAGAGTATTACGGATAGATGATCTTGATCATGTTAGGGAGCTCACAAGATCCAACAATGAAGCACAATGAGGAGAAGACAACCATCTAGCTACCGCTATGGACCCATAGTCCGGGGTGAACTACTCACTCATCACTCCGGAGGCGACCATGGCGGTGTAGAGTCCTCCGGGAGATGAATCCCTCTCCGGCAGGGTGCCGGAGGAGATCTCCAGAATCCCCGAGATGGGATCGGCGGCGGCGGCGTCTCGGTAAGGTTTTCCGTATCGTGGTTTTTCGCCTCGGGGGTTTCGCGACGGAGGCTTTAAGTAGGCGGAAGGGCGAGTCGGGGCCTGACGAGGGGCCCACACCATAGGGCGGCGCGGGCCCCCCCTTGGCCGCGCCGCCATGTGGTGTCGCCACCTCGTGGCCCCACTTCGTATGCTCTTCGGTCTTCTGGAAGGTTCGTGGAAAAATAGGCCCCTGGGTCTTCGTTTCGTCCAATTCCGAGAATATTTCGTTAATAGGATTTCTGAAACCAAAAACAGCAGAAAACAGGAACTGTCACTTCGGCATCTTGTTAATAGGTTAGTTCCAGAAAATGCACGAATATGACATAAAGTGTGCATAAAACATGTAGGTATCGTCAATAATATGGCATAGAACATAAGAAATTATCGATACGTCGGAGACGTATCAAGCATCCCCAAGCTTAGTTCTGCTCGTCCCGAGCAGGTAAAACGATAACAAAGATAATTTATGAAGTGATATGCCATCATAACCTTGATCATACTATTTGTAAACATATGTAGTGAATGCAGCGATCAAAACAATGGTAATGACATGAGTAAACAAGTGAATCATAAAGCAAATACTTTTCATGAATAGTACTTCAAGACAAGTATTAATAAGTCTTGCATAAGAGTTAACTCATAAAGCAATAAATCAAAGTAAAGGCATTGAAGCAACACAAAGGAAGATTAAGTTTCAGCGGTTGCTTTCAACTTGTAACATGTATATCTCATGGATAATTGTCAACATAGAGTACTATAACAAGTACAATATGCAAGTATGTAGGAATCAATGCACGATTCACACAAGTGTTTGCTTCTTGAGGTGGAGAGAGATAGGTGAACTGACTCAACATAAAAGTAAAGAGAATGGTCCTTCAAAGAGGAAAGCATCGATTGCTATATTTGTGCTAGAGCTTTTATTTTGAAAACATGAAACAATTTTGTCAACGGTAGTAATAAAGCATATGAGTTATGTAAATTATATCTTACAAGTTGCAAGCCTCATGCATAGTATACTAATAGTGCCCGCACCTTGTCCTAATTAGCTTGGACTACCGGATCTTTGCAATGCACATGTTTTAACCAAGTGTCACAATGGGGTACCTCCATGCCGCCTGTACAAAGGTCTAAGGAGAAAGCTCGCATTTTGGATTTCTCGCTTTTGATTATTCTCAACTTAGACATCCATACCGGGACAACATGGACAACGAGATAATGGACTCCTCTTTAATGCATAAGCATGTGGCAACAATTATTATTCTCATATGAGATTGAGGATATATGTCCAAACTAAAACTTCCACCATGAATCATGGCTTTAGTTAGCGGCCCAAAGTTCTTCTCTAACAATATGCATGCTCCAACCATGAAGGTGGTAGATCTCTCTTACTTCAGACAAGACGGACATGCATAGCAACTCACATGATATCCAACAAAGAATAGTTGATGGCGTCCCCGAAACATGGTTATCGCACAACAAGCAACTTAATAAGAGATAAAGTGCATAAGTACATATTCAATACCACAATAGTTTTTAAGCTATTTGTCCCATGAGCTATATATTGCAAAGGTGAATGATGGAATTTTAAAGGTAGCACTCAAGCAATTTACTTTGGAATGGCGGATAAATACCATGTAGTAGGTAGGTATGGTGGACACAAATGGCATAGTGGTTGGCTCAAGTATTTTGGATGCATGAGAAGTATTCCCTCTCGATACAAGGTTTAGGCTAGCAAGGTTATTTGAAACAAACACAAGGATGAACGGTACAGCAAAACTCACATAAAAGACATATTGTAAACATTATAAGACTCCATACCGTCTTCCTTGTTGTTCAAAACTCAATACTAGATATTATCTAGACTCTAGAGAAACCAAATATGCAATCCAAATTAGCAAGCTCTAAGTGTTTCTTCATTAATGGGTGCAAAGTATATGATGCAAGAGCTTAAACATGAGCACAACAATTGCCAAGTATCAAATTATCCAAGACATTTTAGAGTTACTACATGTAGCATTTTCCAATTCCAACCATATAACAATTTAACGAAGAAGAAACTTCGCCATGAATACTATGAGTAGAGCCTAAGGACATACTTGTCCATATGCTACAGCGGAGCGTGTCTCTCTCCCACAAAGTGAATGCTAGGATTCATTTTATTCAAACAAAACAAAAAACAAAAACAAACCGACGCTCCAAGCAAAGTACATAAGATGTGACGGAATAAAAATATAGTTTCAGGGGAGGAACCTGATAATGTTGTCGATGAAGAAGGGGATGCCTTGGGCATCCCCAAGCTTAGACGCTTGAGTCTTCTTAAAATATGCAGGGGTGAACCTCCGGGGCATCCCCAAGCTTAGAGCTTTCACTCTCCTTGATCATATTGCATCATACTCCTCTCTTGATCCTTGAAAACTTCCTCCACACCAAACTCGAAACAACTCATTAGAGGGTTAGTGCATAATAAAAATTCACATGTTCAGAGGTGACATAATCATTTTTAACACTTCTGGACATTGCATAAAGCTACTGGACATTAATGGATCAAAGAAATTCATCCAACATAGCAAAAGAGGCAATGCAAAATAAAAGGCAGAATCTGTCAAAACAGAACAGTCCGTAAAGATGGATTTTATTAGGCCACCAGACTTGCTCAAATGAAAATGCTCAAATTGAATGAAAGTTGCGTACATATCTGAGGATCATGCACGTAAATTGGCTTAATTTTCTGAGCTTCCTACAGGGAGGTAGACCCAGATTCGTGACAGCAAAGAAATCTGGAACTGCGCAGTAATCCAAATCTAGTACTTACTTTACTATTAAAGACTTTACTTGGCACAACAAAACATAAAACTAAGATAAGGAGAGGTTGCTACAGTAGTAAATAACTTCCAAGACACAAATATAAAACAAAAATACTGGAGTAAAAACATGGGTTGTCTCCCATAAGCGCTTTTCTTTAACGCATTTCAGCTAGGCGCAGAAAGTGTATCTCAAGTAACATCAAAGGGTGGTGCACCTACAGCGGGGTTTGGAGTTTTCTCAACCATGCATAGTATATTAGATACATAAGTTTCAGCGTCTCCCTTTTCATTAGTCTTGGGCTTGCTACTCTCATCAAACAAATTTTCAGGAACAAGCCAAGCATAGTTATTTTCTAGTGCATCATTCATAGCTAGGAGTTTACATGGTATTGGTGCTTTGATCTCCCCACCATCATTAGCATTATTAGTGTACCTTATCCTATCCATATCCATTTTTTCAAGGAGACCAACAAAATTAGTATGAGAACCAAGCATATTAAATTTAGCGAAGACCTTTCTAGCCTCTCTTGCTAGACCACCAAATTCTCTAAGAAGGGTTTCTAAAACAAAATCTTTCTTTTCCCCCTCTTCCATATCACCAAGTGTAAGAAACATGTGTTGGATTATAGGATTGAGATTAACAAATTTAGTTTCCAACAAGCGAACTAAATGCGCAGCAGCAATTTCATAAGTAGGAGCAAGTTCTACCAAGTGTCTATCTTCAAAATCTTCAACAGTACTAACATGGGTGAAAAATTCTTCTATATTGTTCCTCCCAATTATAGACCCGCGTCCTACCGGTATGTTTTTTGTGGTAAAATTAAAAGGAAACATGATGAAATAAGTAAAGTAAATGCAAGTAACTAATTTTTTTTTGTGTTTTTGATATAGCAAACAAGACAGTAAATAAAGTAAAACTAGCAACTAATTTTTTTGTGTTTTGATATAAGTGCAGCAAACAAAGTAGTAAATAAAATAAAGCAAGACAAAAACAAAGTAAAGAGATTGAGAAGTGGAGACTCCCCTTGCAGCGTGTCTTGATCTCCCCGGCAACGGCGCCAGAAATTTGCTTGATGCGTGTAGTTGACACGTCCGTTGGGAACCCCAAGAGGAAGGTGTGATGCGCACAGCGGCAAGTTTCCCTCAGTAAGAAACCAAGGTTTAATCGAACCGAGTAGGAGTCAAGAAGCACGTTGAAGGTTGATGGCGGCGGGATGTAGTGCGGCGCAACACCGGAGATTCCGGCGCCAACGTGGAACCTGCACAACACAACCAAAGTACTTTGCCCCAACGAAACGAGTGAGGTTGTCAATCTCACCGGCTTGCTGTAACAAAGGATTAACCGTATTGTGTGGAAGATGATTGTTTGCAGAGAAAACGAGTAAAACAAGTATTGCAGCAGATTTGTATTTCAAGTATTAAAGAATGGACCGGGGTCCACAGTTCACTAGAGGTTTCTCTCCCATAAGATAAAAGCATGTTGGGTGAACAAATTACAGTCGGGCAATTGACAAATAGAGAGGGCATAACAATGCACATACATGTCATGATAAGTATAGTGAGATTTAATTGGGGATTACGACAAAGTACATAGACCGCCATCCAACTGCATCTATGCCTAAAAAGTCCACCTTCAGGTTATCGTCCGAACCCCTTCCAGTATTAAGTTGCAAAGCAACAGACAATTGCATTAAGTATGGTGCGTAATGTAATCAATAACTACATCCTCGGACATAGCATCAATGTTTTATCCCTAGTGGCAACAAGCACAACACAACCTTAGGGGTTTCTGTCACTCCCCCAGGTGTCAATGCAGGCATGAACCCACTATCGAGTATAAATACTCCCTCTTGGAGTTACTAGCATCAACTTGGCCAGAGCCTCTACTAATAACGGAGAGCATGCAAGATCATAAACAACACATATGAAATAACTTGATAATTAACATAACATGGTATTCTCTATCCATCGGATCCCGACAAACACAACATAGAGTATTACAGATAGATGATCTTGATCATGTTAGGCAGCTCACAAGATCCAACAATGAAGCACAATGAGGAGAAGACAACCATCTATCTATCGCTATGGACCCATAGTCCATGGGTGAACTACTCACTCATCACTCCGGAGGCGACCATGGCGGTGTAGAGTCCTCCGGGAGATGAATCCCCTCTCCGGCAGGGTGCCGGAGGAGATCTCCGAATCCCCCGAGATGGGATCGGCGGCGGCGGCGTCTCAGTAAGGTTTTCCGTATCGTGGTTTTTCGCCTCAGGGGTTTCGCGACGGAGGCTTTAAGTAGGCGGAAGGGCAGAGTCGGGGGCCTGACGAGGGGCCCACACCATAGGGTGGCGCGGGCGCCCCCTTGGCCGCGCCGCCATGTGGTGTCGCCGCGCCGCCATGTGGTGTCGCCACCTCGTGGCCCCACTTCGTATGCTCTTCGATCTTCTGGAAGGTTCGTGGCAAAATAGGCCCCTGGGTCTTCGTTTCGTCCAATTCCGAGAATATTTCGTTACTAGGATTTCTGAAACCAAAAACAGCAGAAAACGGAACCGGCACTTCGGCATCTTGTTAATAGGTTAGTTCCAGAAAATGCACGAATATGACATAAAGTGTGCATAAAACATGTAGGTATCATCAATAATATGGCATAGAACATAAGAAATTATCGATACGTCGGAGACGTATCAAGTAACATAGAGTAATAACATGCACAAATTATTAATCTATGTTTCTATTTTCATAGTGGGGAGTAAACTCATACTACCTATGTTTCAAGGAATAAGGTGCACATGTATTCTAAGACGAACTTTGACCATAAAAATTAAGCAACAAAGTCTTAGTTATATTATATGTAATAAGTACCGTTGGATTCATATTGAAAAGCACTTTTAATGATACTAATTTCATACAAACAATCTTTATCTATTTTAAGTAATTCTTGGTCCAACAAAAAGCATGTAAAACGAGGGCGCCTTATTCCTTGAAACGGAGCAAGTATATATTATGTTGTAGACTCTATCGTCGTGGTGAACAAACATATGACATGGGTAGGCTTAAGTTGGGCCGATGTGCCCCGGGGGACCCTGAGGAGGGGGATGGAAGAACACATACACACTTGACACGAGGTTTAGCTAGGTTTGGGGCCCTCGTGAGGAGGTAAAACTCCTGCTCCTTCTTGTCTGCGATGTATAGAGCACTATATAAGAGCTACAATGGCGCTCCTCGGGTTGTATGGCGAGAGGTTGAAGATGAAGTGCTATCGCTAGAGGGAGAAAGAGAGAAATGGTGAATGGTCGAATCGTCCCGTGTAAGGGAACCCTACCTTCCCTTATATAGCGGGGAGGTAGGTTATGAAACCCTAGCATGGGAAAGTTGTATCTTGAGGATCTTTTCCTACGTATGCCCTTTGGCTTGTAGCTTTGACTCTGTCTTGTGAGGTACTCTCTGATCTGGCCTTCTGGCACTGTGGCGCTGACCACTGTTGCTATGACTAATGTACACCCTTCGTCATCGACGTGCTATGCCTTCTCTTGGAGTGGAGCGCTAGCCTTCGTCATGAAGAGATCCTCCGTATCTCCTCAATGTCTGTAATGGCATGACCGGTTCTTGGACCTGGGGGATAGGCACATGACCCTTGGACCTGTGCGGGACCCCTATTCTGGTTCTGCTCAGAGTAAACCAGATCTTCTTCCTTCGATCCTTCTTCTATGATCTGACATATCTTGAATCTTCCGGCTTATGGAATGCCGGTAACTCCATTCTGGCATGGCTATGCTGGTATTCCGTATTACTCAACCCGGGTGACCTTTAATCCGGTCAACCTCATATTAAACGATAAGCAAGCTCATCCTGCTTACCCGCGTAAGCCAGTAATTAGGCACACGACTTAGAAAATTATCCATGCTCCTGACCTACCGGGAGTCATCTGAAAGAACATCTCTCATATTATGTTTTGAGTGTTTGATGTCAATGTATGTGATACACTAATGTTTGTTTAAGTGGTACAGGGATTATATAGATACATTTGTTTGTGTGTTGGATGTGGTCAGTACTGTCAAAAAGTTTCAGCAGAAAACTCACCAGGCCGAATAATCCGGGCCGGATATTTCCAAAATATCCGGCCCCCGAACTTCGGCTAAGGACTTGAGGAAATGCAGCTCAGTATAGGGGCCGGACATTTGCCCGGATATTGTCCCGGTTTTGTTCCAGGGCCGGATTATCTGGGCCAGATATTTCAAGAATATCCGGGCCCCTCGAAAATGGCTAAGGACCTGAAGAATTGCTTCTCTGGATAGGGGCCGGACATTTGCCCGGACATTGTCATGGTTTTGTACCAGGAGGCCGGATTATCCGGGGGGGGGGGGGCGGATTATCCGGCATAACTTAGGCTGGATTATCCTGCCCCCCCGAAAAGCTCAACGGCTGGATTTTGGGGAGGGGTATTTATACCCCTCTTCTTCTTCCTTACCCCTTTGCTCAATCATTGCACAAGAAATCTGCCAAGCTTCACCTCCATTAGAGCCACCTCTAGAAACACAAGATTTGCAAGATCTCCTTCCTCCCCCAACCAAATCCCTTGATCTTTGGAGATTCGAAGGAGAAGCCACCGATCTACATCCTCACCGAAGCGTTTTTCATTTCCCCCTCATTTGTTTGAGGGATCTCATGCTAGTGTTCCTATTTGGTTCCCTAGTTGATTTGTTGTTGATGTGTTGTTGTTGATTGTTGTATTGTTACAGATTTGGGAGCCTCCAATTAAGTTGTGGATGTGTGCCCCAAGAACCTTGTAAAGGCCCAGTTTCCGCCTCGAGGAAATCCCTTAGTGGAAGTGGGCTAGGCCTTCGTGGCGTTGCTCACAGGAGATCTGAGTGAAGCCTTCGTGGCTATTGGTTTGGCTTGCGTAGCAACCACACTCCTCCAAACGTAGACGTACCTTCTTGCAAAGGAAGGGAACTACGGGAATCATCTCCGTGTCATCGCGTGCTCCACTCTCGGTTACCTCTATCCCATTCTATCTCCTATATATTGCGTAGCTATATCTTGCTTAGTTGATAACCTTGTCATATAGGTAAATTCACTTAGTTGCATATCTAGAGAATTTACCTTTGTGTCAAGCCTAAATTGAAAAAGAACTAAAAATTGGGTAGCACCTATTCACCCCCCTCTAGGTGCGGCATACGATCCTTTCAATTGGTATCAGAGCCTCGGCTCTTATTTCGGGCTTAACCGCCTAAGAGTATGCCGAACGAGGAGTCCTCGGAAGGGGCCGCCAAGACGGTCTCCATGGAAGACTTCAATTCGTTGAAGTCCTCCATGGAAGCCCAAATGGAAAGCATGAAAAAGATGATTGCCGAGCTTTTGACTCCGGCCCTTCCCAAGGCTCCTAGTGTAGAGGTAAAGGACACGGGTGCGTTAGATGAGGGAGATGCTTCGGACTTACCCTCATCTACCAAACCCGTGGAAGGTGATAACTTAAACACTATCAAATCTCCCATTGCATCTCCTAGGGGAACTAGTGGAGGTGAAAGCTACAATCGAGTAGCTCCACCTTTCCTATCTCCCGATATACCGGTTCCCCATCCCCATATGAACATTCGGGCGACCCACCTAAGTTTTCCATTGAGAATTTCGATACTTGGCAATTTGAGTTTCGCTCTCATGTTTGCGAGTGCCTCCAATGAACTTTGGAGAATCATCTTGGAAGGCTTCAAGCCATACAACCCCGACAAGTTGACTAGAAGAGAAGCGGTTGATAGTCAACTCAACAACACCGCCTTGCACATGATTCAAACTAGTGTGGGGACAAAGGAATTGCATCGTGTTCGGAACTACACCACCGCCAAGGAAGCTTGGGACGGTTTGTCCGCTAGTTGCATTGGAAGTGAGAGCACAAGGAGGAACAAGTACAATGATCTTAAGAATAAATCCGAAGGTTTCTTGAGGCTACCGGATGAAGATCATGAACTCATGTATAGAAGACTTCTCACCATTGCCGATGCCTTCCGGATGATTGGTGCCACTCACATCAATGACTCTTGGATCAAGGAGAAGTACATTGAATGCATGATGCCGTTTGTACCCATTGATGTCAAGACTCTTGTTGGGAGGGAATGCTATTCCTCTCTCACTTCTCAACAAGTGGTGCACGAGATGCAAGCTCTCAAGGTGCTTGAAGAAAACTCTCATGACTCTCGCAACCGAGCTCTTGGGATGACAAAAGGGTCCAACCTTGCCTTGGCGGTCAACTCCGTTGAAGAAGTGATTCCTCAAGAATCGTATAGGGCATCTTGGAATATGTCCTATCCGGAAGATTTGCAATGCCACTACCATGATCACATGGCCTTCCATGCAAAGTCCTTTTGGGTTGATCCCGCCAAGGCCAAGGAAGACAACATCAAGAGAAACAACAAAAGTGGGTTCACTAGCTTTGGTCCAAAGACAAGATCATGCTACAATTGTGATGACAAGCGCCACTTCATTGCCGAATGCCCCTATGAGAATAGAGAGCTTCATAATGGGAGGCTCATTCCCAAGGACAAGAGCAAAGACACAAAGGGCAAATATTCAAAAGCCCCCAACAAGAAATTCTACAACAACAAGACCAAGAAGGGCAAGAGGCCCTCAAGAGTTGTGCTAGTAACAAGGGAAGAATATTCTTCCGATGAAGTGGGAAGCTCTAGTGGTGAGGAAGATGAAGAAAGCTCAAAGGAATTGCCGCCATCGTCACCACCAACATTCCCTCTTCATCTCTCTTTGACTCTCCCAATGAGAAGCCTCATATCAAGAATGCACATTGCTTCATGGCAAGGTCCTCCTTGGACACATCTATTGTGCTATCAACTCAAGAAGAGTATACCTCCGGAGATGATGAGGTTGATGATGAAGAAGATGCAACCTCTAATGGATTGGTCGCTCTTGCCTCCCTCTCCACTAACTCTTCATCACCAAGTGAACCCCCCAATGAGGTCATTCATGTGGAGGAAGAACGTTGTCTCATGGCTAAATCCTCCGAGGTATCATCTCCTAGCCCCTCTATGCCTAACATATCTAGTGATCTAGGGGTTGATGATGCTAGTCTAAAAGTGAAACAAGAAATGCTAGATTTTGATGATTTCATTCTCAACCTACAAGGTAACACTAAAAAGCATGTTTCAAATCTCATGGTTCGTATAGCTCAACAAAGTGATATTCTTGAGAAAAAGGGTCAAATAGAGAGAGAAGACTCTCTTGAAATCCATGCTCTTAAAAATGCTCTTGAGGAAAGTCAAGAAACTATAGCTTCTCTTGAGGAGAGGCTAGAAACTCTTGAAGAGCCTCAAGATAAAGTTAACAAGCTCACAAAAGCTAGAGATCTTGCTAGGGCTAAGACTAAAGTGCTTAAAAAGGAAAAGGCCCAATTTGAGGTTGATCATGAGAAACTTGTGAAGGATCTAGATGAACTAGACAAAGCTCACAAAGCTTTGAAGAGTGAATACACTCTCCTATCCAAGTCTTATGAGCAAATTCAAATTAGGCTTGCTTCATATGATGTGCCTAGTTCCTCTACTCCTTCATGTGATCATGCAAATGTTATTGAGGAAAATGCTAGGTTGAAGGATGAACTTGCTAAGGCCTCCTCTCCCCAAAGTAAACTTTCGTTGGATGATCTTGTTGCCACGCAAAATTGCAGCGCAACAACACGATAACCGTCGTACTTTCGTGACGACGAACGGATGATTTTCGGGCAAATCAACAAAGATGCCTCAATTTCGGAGAGGAAGACGACCGCTTTTCAGCGCAAAGCGGCAAAGATTTTGCTAAACCCTAGATGGACTAGAGCTCGGCAGAGACGAACAACGAAAGTAAAAGTACGTAAAAAGTAGATGTGTTTTGTTGAATAGATCGATTGGGGGGTCGTTTTCAATCGGCCGAACCCATATATATAGGGTGTCCGGACTTTGACAAGCCAGCAGTTTCCTCACGTCACGTTTCCTTTACACGCAAGGTAAGCCAATTTAAAAACTTCTATCTAGCTAAACCGGCCAGCACCTTCAAGAAATTATAAAATCAATCTTTGTACGACTCGGTTACTTCCAGCAATGTGTATACCTTCCTTACGTGAGACTTGATAGCCAGCCATCCACACGCACGTCCGAAATCAGTCCTGTCTTCCGCGACTGTATTTTAGCTCTGCGTATTATCCCAGAACTTGTACAGGAATTGTCTTCGGTAATCGCTCAAAACTCCATAATCCTTGTAAATGTTTGCCAAGCCTGATCCAGTGATGCGTCATCTACATTTATTCTTGATTATGCCTGCATTTTGAACTTAACAACAAGTTCAAATATATATAGATGTCATCTAATAATCTAAACACCAGATTTTAAACTAATTTGGCCTGCAAAATATATAATAGCCAAATTACGTACTCAACACATGCCCCCCTGTTTTTGGTACAATTGTATTTGTCAAAAACATTATAACAGCAGTACCTTAGCACGATGTAAACAACTTCACACCGGCCACACATTTGCTCAGGACGATGTTCAAAAAATACATCGGCCAAATTTTCTTAGGGCGATATTTCATGTAACATATCGGCCAACTTTTGCTTAGGGCGATACTTGTAATAATGTATCGGCCATAATCTCTTCAAGCCTCCTGCCACATGCTAGGATAATACTTTTTCAAGTATCTTCCATTGAGAGCTTTTGGCAATTTCTCCCCCTGCAAAGATTGTACAAAATATGAATTTCCAGGAACAATCTCTACAATTTTATATGGACCTTCCCAACTCGGCGACCATTTGCCGAATTTTCTATCTTTAGTTCCAACAGGTAAAATCGTTTTCCATACTAAGTCTCCTATTTGAAACGATTTTTCTTTCACCTTTTTATTATAAGCCTTAGCTACTCTTAATTTTTCTTTTTCAATTTCCCGCAAGGCTCTTAATCTTTCTTCAGAAACATCATCTATTCTATCCATCATCAAATTATTATAGTCTACAGCCGACAAATCGTTTTGTCTGGCTACTCTAAGTGCTTGTAAATTAACCTCCACAGGCAAAACTGCCTCCTGGCCATATACTAGCTCATACGGTGTCACTTGAGTTGCTCCATGCTTAGATATCCGATGAGCCCATAAAGCTTCCGAAAGCACTTCATGCCATTTTTTGGGATACTCCTCAATCTTTTTCTTTATAAGTTTGATCAAAGTTTTATTGCTAGATTCGGCCTGTCCATTAGCTTGGGCATAATAAGGCGACGAATTCAACAACTTAATTCCAAATGATTCGGCAAACTCATGGAATTGATGAGACATAAAAGAAGAACCTTGATCAGTAGTTAAAGTTTGGGGAATACCGAATCTATGAATAATATGCTCTAAGACAAAACTTATAACCTCTCTATGAGTCATATTTCTTAAGGGAACCGCTTCTGTCCATTTAGTAAAATAGTCTGTAGCTACTAGGACGAAGCAATGCCTTTTAGAAGAAGTAGGATGTATTTTACCAATAAAATCTAAACCCCATCCTCTAAATGGCCATGGCTTAATTATAGGGTTCAGCATAGCTGCGGGCGCTAACTGTATGTTCCCAAATTTTTGACATGCTTCGCACCCCTTATAATACCGGAAACAATCTTCTAACAAAGTCGGCCAATAAAAACCCGCTCTTTTCAATAACCATCGCATCTTATGAGCCGACTGATGTGTACCGCATATTCCTTCGTGCACTTCACCCATAGCTATTTTAGATTCATCAGAACTCAAACATTTCAAAAACAACCCATCTATCGTTCGGCGATATAATTCACCATTTAACAAAGTATATTTTAAAGCTTGTCGCCGAATTTTTCTATCTCGTGTCTGACTGGGATCTGTCAAATAATTGATTGATGGAACTCTCCAATCTTCCGGTTCTAAGTCGGTTTCTAATTCGGCAATCTGTAACTCACTTACCGAATTAACTCCATATACTACTAGTTTCTGGACTGAAGTACAATCAGTAGTATTATGCTTAGAACAAGCTGCACCTTGTATCAAGCTATCATCTAGCAATGCCAACATATTTTCTAATTCGGCCCTACGTAGCTCATGTACCGAATTAACATTATCATGCAATACTTGCTGCTGGACCAAATCTGGAGATGCTGACCCATGTACTGGAACAACAGCTAACAAATCAGTCTCACTTCTGGCTACCTCAAGCATCGGTCTCTCTAATATAAAAAATTTCCGTGTGCTAATACGATAACCTGATGCCTGTTGTGCTAAAGAATTAGCTCTTAAATTTTCTTCTCTAGGTATATGCTGGATAGTGAACGTATCTAGAGACTTAACTATGTCTAAACATTGGTCTAAATAGCTATTTAATAACCCGTCAAAGCATTGAAATTCGCCTTTTATTTGTTGTACTACCAGAAGCGAATCTCCATAAGCGTCTATGTCTTTTACACCCAGGTCTACTAGACTTTGTAAACCATACAATAAAGCCTCATATTCAGTTTGGTTATTAGTACAAACATATTCTAAACGGACCGATGTTTCATAAATAACATTGTTAGGTGAAACTAAAACATTACCGATGCCTTGCCCTTCTCTACAAACCGATCCATCAAAATAAAGTTTCCAAGGGCAAACACTAACATAATTAATATCTTCTTCATCCTTAATCCTATGATCAACGATAAAATCGGCGATAACCTGACCTCTCATGGCACGCAGCGATTCATATATTAAATCATATTCTATTAGTGCATAAGCCCACTTTCCAATCCTACCACTAAGAATCGGTTTTTCTAACATATATTTGATCACATCGGCTTGGCAAGCTACCACACATGAGCTAGAAAGTAGATAAGGCCGAAACTTGGTACACGCATAATATAAAGACAAGCATAATTTTTCAATAAACACGTACCGAGTCTCGGTGTCAAGCAAACGGCGACTTAGGTATGCAATGATGTACTCCTTCCCGCCATCTTCTTGCGTCAACACCGCGCCGATCACTGTACCTTGTGCAGCAATATATAATCTGAACGGCACACCGGACTTGGGCGCTCGCAATACCGGAGGACTTGACAAATATCTCTTTATATTGTTGAAAGCCTCCCGCTGTTCTGCCCCCCAAGTAAATTCGGCTTCATGCTTTAGCCGAAGTAAAGGAACAAACGATTCAATTTTTCCTGCAAGGTTAGATATGAATCGCCTCAAGTAGTTAATTTTTCCTAACAACTTTTGCACATCCTTTTTACATGTCGGCTCCACCAACTTTTTAATTGACTCTACCTTTGTAGGATCAATCTCTATGCCTTGTTCATGAATAATAAAACCTAAAAACTTTCCGGCCGACACACCAAAAGCACATTTGAGTGGGTTCATTTTTAATCCATACCGACGCATCCTCCCAAAAGCTAAACGTAAATCGGCTAAATGATGATCAAACCCATCCGATTTAACTACTATATCATCAATATATACTTCTAATACAATGCCTAAAAGATCATGAAAAATTAAATTCATAGCACGTTGGTATGTAGCGCCGGCATTTTCATAACGACCCACTCAAATAAACCAACAAAACCCGGGCAACGAAAAGCTGTCTTAGACATATCTTGTTCGGCCATAAATATTTGATTATAACCAGCATTACCATCTAAAAAACTAATTACCTTATGTCCCGAAGCATCATTAATAAGCATATCAGCAATAGGCATCGGATATTCATCTTTAGGAGTAGCTTTATTCAAATCTCTAAAATCTATGCAGATTCTAATCTTACCGGTATTTTTCTTTTCAACGGGAACGATGTTAGAAATCCAATCTGCATATCTACATGGCCGAATAAACCCAGCTTTTATTAACCGATCAATTTCTTCTTTGATGCGGTCATATATATCAGAATTAAAGTTTCTTCGAGGTTGCTTATGCGGCCTAAAACCAGATTTAATAGGTAATCTATGCTCAACTAAATCCCTACTCAAACCGGGCATCTCGGTATAATTCCAAGCAAAGCAATCAACAAACTCCTTAAGTAATGCACATACCTTGCTTTTCTGATCGGCTTCCATATTAGCATTGATAAATGTCGGTCTTGGAATTCCTCCATCACCAATATCTATTTCTTCAAGTGGATCAGCCGATGAGAATCCTTGTCCGAGCTTCTCCATGTCATCAAAATCTTCAATTGTTTCATGCATATCGTTCTTTCCGGAACGATATTCTTCAGTGCGTTTTTGCAGCCACTTAATACTATCATCTTTACTCATCATTTATATGGATAAATCATTAAGCCGAGCTATGTTAGCCGGCTGTGCATTTATAGGTACAAAACCCTCCTTACCAACATTAATATAATCATAGTCCGATAAATCCCTACCGGTCAAACAACGCATCTCACCATGTTGCCAATCAACCGGCGCTTCCGTCAATGCAATACAAGCTGAATTGTCCGCCTCAATCACTTCCACATCGTCATCAACCCACTGAATTAAGCACTGGTGTAAAGTGGAGGGGATGCAACAATTTGCATGAATCCAATCGCGTCCCAAAAGAATATTATACCGTCCTTTGACATCAACCACAAAAAACGCAGTCGGCAATGTTTTGCTTCCGACTGTGAGCTCCATAGAAATAACACCCTTAGCCTCTGATAATTCTCTAGAGAACCCGCTAAGTCCCATGTTGGTCTTCATTAACTCGCTTTCTTTTCGGTTCAGTTTACAAAACACCGAAAATGGCAAAATATTAACACCGGCACCGCCATCAACAAGCATGCGACCAATAGGCTTACCATCAACGTGTCCCTTGATGAATAATGGCTTTAGGTGCTGCTCAGGTTTCTCTGGCTTCTCGAATATAGCATTTTTAGGACCAAGCACAAGTTCTGCAACTTCAACTTCGGGCGCACGAAATTCTGCGGGCAATGCAAACACCATATTAACCTCCATATCAGTAGGTATTTCTTCATCATTTTCTGAGCTCTCACTATCACTTGTGTCACCTCCGTTTTGCATCATGTCATTTATCATGCACTCTTGCCATGACATCTCTGTCACCACGCCCATATCAGCAACAATGTCGCCTACATCAGTAGGTTCCTCATTTGTGCTCTCAGAATTCTTGTCAACAGCCATGTCATTTTTACTTTCTGAATTTGTATCATCAATGGTATCATCCGTATTTTTATTTTCCTCCGCCGCGAGACGCTTCTCCCTCCAAGTCATCTTCGGAAATACCATTGGTCTTTCACGGTTGAACATTTCATCGCGCTTCTTCTCAGCTATCTCTTCTCTGATCTCCAATGTTCGCAGTCGCTGCACCCGTCGTTTCTGTGTATGTGAGAGTCCCCCTGGACACCACCGAGGTCCTGGTTTAGTACCCGGTGCAACTGACATGATTCTGCTGCCTCTAAAATTTCCCGGCCTATACTGACGTGTTGCTGTTCTTGAAGCAAATGTACTGTCCTTGGCCGAAAAAACATTACGCTGTTCAGATGGACCACCAATCTCAAATTTCCCGCGGACTCTCGCGTACTGATGAGCTGAAACAGCAGCAGACTTACCAATATCAGTACGTACATGAGACTTCTCTGAACGTATCTCCCTATTAAGCTTCATTCCTTTCTCTGCCATGGTGCAGCCACGATCAACTCCTCCGTCACGTGTAACAGCATCTTTTGCATGGCCACCGTTATCATTTCCTCTTTCCAAACTGAGCTCCAACTCTGCCTTTTCCTGAACTTTGTGAGACTCTCGTTGCTGTTGTGCACAGAGAGCGCTAGATATTTCTGGTTTCCCGGTTTTCAAAATACAACTAGATTCAGGCCCTGTTTTCTGCAGCTGCACACCATCAACATCCTTTGCTTCAGTATTCTGAATAACGCCTTCAGTTGAAGTACGAGCAGCACCTGAACCATCTAAACCTTCTACAGACTTATGTTGAGCACGCTTCACCCACACACGTTTGTGGTTGCCTGTATAATTCTTGCCGTCCGCACTGCGTCTCGGCAATGAATTTCCTTGAACAGTAATCGCATCATGTGACCTGACCTCCTGATTGTATCGGGCTCTTTTCTCATGCATATATGGTCTAAACGTAGGCCTTGACGGGATCCATTCCTGGCTGATAATAGGTTGCTGGCCCTGTCGGATATGGCGCCCATGTATTGATGCCCCACGGAGGATATTGAGGATACATAGGCGGTGGGCAACCCCAATATGTCGGTGCCACTGGAAAATAAGGCTGATGAGTATATGAATTTTCTCGCCACCACTCATGCCCCCCGGGTAGAGTAGGAGACCTAGGGCGCTTGTTACCTCCGAGCCGATTAAACACATTATCGGTCTTGCGTGAAGTGTATTTCTCCAACAACATGCTGACGGTCGGCTTTGGTCTTGGAGGTTGTCTCTTTGTTCCATTGACTTTCCACGCTCCTACTACTGGATTTTTTGGCTTGATCATCCTTGGAGGAGCATTATCATCAACCACGACATTTTTTCCTCTTGCGGACTCGGTCTGATCTGACCGAATAAGCACCTTCTTGTTCTCAAAATCAATGACATTTATAGGAAACGGATCAGTATCGAGCTTCATCTTAGAACTTTCTGTAAAAGTCAATCGTCCGTCATCAATGGCCGATTGCACCTGTCGCCGAAACACATTACAATCATTAGTAGCATGTGAAAAAGAATTATGCCACTTGCAATATGCCTTTCTACCCAATTTTTTCGTAGATGGCATTACATGACCTTCTCTTAGTCTAATTTGATTTCCTTGCAACAACATATCAAATATTTTATCACACTTGCTAACATCAAAAGTATATTTAATTTCCTCTCTTCTAGCAGGTGTGGGTTTCAAAGCAGGACATGCAAAAGGTTTGGACTTAGATGTTTGAACCCATTCGGCTACACATATGTCAACGTCATCCTCACTAACCGAATCATCATCATAATCTAAGGCATTAACCGTATGGTTTTCCTTCTCCTTATTTCTATTATCTTTAAATCGGCTAAAATGCTTAACTTCCTTAGCTCGATTTTCCTGTGCCAAAGCCTTTTGCAAAACTTGACTAACATCTGAAAAGTGTTGTCCTTCTAGTTTATCCTTAATATGAGTGAGTAATCCCGAAAAAGCAAGATCAGCTAAATCTTTTTCGGCTATGTTCAAACTGAAACAACGGTTTTTAACATCTCTAAACCTCCTTATATAATCCTGAGCAGGTTCATTATATTTTTGCTTAACCATTGTTAAATCTGAAAGTCTAAGTTCAGTTTCACCACTGTAAAAATACTCATGAAATTTTTGTTCCAATTGTATCCATGTTGAAATAGAATTAGGAGCAAGTGAAGTAAACCAAGTAAATGCAGTACCGGACAAAGATAAAGGGAATAATTTTACCCTAAAAACATCCGATGTACCAACCTCACTACATTGTGCTAAAAACTGTCCTATATGCTCAAAGGTGGATCTACCATCTTCCCCGGTAAATTTAACAAAGTCTGGGATTCTAAAACCACGAGGATATGGTGTCAAGTCGAAATATTCAGGGTATGGTTTTTGATATGCACGTGCTCTACCCTTAGGCTCCAAACCAAATTCTCTAAGTATACTAGCAAGTTGATCTTTAAGATTATCAGTGGTATGCGAGGAACCAATTTGTGTGACAGGTGGAACATAAGTGTGTTGCGGTATCTCCGGCAATGGAACTTTACCGTGTATAGTCTGCTGCGGAGACCCAAAATATGAACCTGGTACCGGCCCATAAGGAATCCCGGTACCAATGGGTGGCAAGGGTGATGTATTGTATGCCACCGTCTGATAACTAGGTTGCTGTAAATTTGAATTAAAGCCCACACTTCGGTTATCGCTGCTGCAATTTGGTTGAACCGAAGTTGTAACAATAGGAGTAGCAACACTAGATACAAAATTATTGGCCGAACTGCTAGCATAATTTCGGCCACCCATATTACTATTTGTAGCACTGAAAGGCTGTAAAACATTAGCCGATGCACTGGCAGTATGAGTATGACTTATTAAATTATTAATACCATTATTTTCCGGAGGCATCGGCTGTTTATTACGTTGTTCATCATTAATTTGCAGCACTATTGAGCGAACATGACGAGGTAAACTAGTTTCAAAATCTCTATTAAACTGATCCTTAAAATCTGCAAGAGAACTAGCTACTGACTGAGCAAGCATACGTTGTGCATCTGCTATATGAGAACCGTATTTGCTAGCTACAGATACGTCAACATGATGGGCAATTTGTTCGCTTACCTTACTATCGAGCGCAGGTGATGGACTTGGCGCCGTTACCTTCTTGACGACGACGCCGTTCCTTGTCTTCAAGAATCCACTCAGCCTCAACTTCAACGCCTCAGCCTTCTGTTCCTCGAGCTCCCGCTCGAGCTCCTGTCGCTCAGCTTCGGACAGGTCATCGAGCGTGACGGGGATGATGTTGTCCGAGCTGAGATTGCTTGTGTCTCCGTCCATTGTGTGCTTCTTCTTCTTATTCTTCCCCAGCGGAGTCGCCAATTGTGTTGCCACGCAAAATTGCAGCGCAACAACACGATAACCGTCGTGCTTTCGTGACGACGAACGGATGATTTTCGAGCAAATCAACAAAGATGCCTCAATTTCGGAGAGGAAAACGACCGCTTTTCAGCGCAAAGCGGCAAAGATTTGCTAAACCCTAGATGGACTAGAGCTCGGCAGAGACGAACAACGAAAGTAAAAGTACGTAAAAAGTAGATGTGTTTTGTTGAATAGATCGATTGGGGGGTCGTTTCAATCGGCCGAACCCATATATATAGGGTGTCCGGACTTTGACAAGCCAGCAGTTTCCTCACGTCACGTTTCCTTTACACGCAAGGTAAGCCAATTTAAAAACTTCTATCTAGCTAAACCGGCCAGCACCTTCAAGAAATTATAAAATCAATCTTTGTACGACTCGGTTACTTCCAGACAATGTGTATACCTTCCTTACGTGAGACTTGATAGCCAGCCATCCACACGCACGTCCGAAATCAGTCCTGTCTTCCGCGATCGTATTTTAGCTCGCGTATTATCCCAGAACTTGTATAGGAATTGTCTTCGGTAATCGCTCAAAACTCCATAATCCTTGTAAATGTTTGCCAAGCCTGATCCAGTGATGCGTCATCTACATTTATTCTTGATTATGCCTGCATATTGAACTTAACAACAAGTTCAAATATATATAGATGTCATCTAATAATCTAAACACCAGATTTTAAACTAATTTGGCACTCGCAAAATATATAATAGCCAAATTACGTACTCAAC
>NC_061508.1:85730032-85761395 GCF_022539505.1 Lolium rigidum
AAGCACTTATTCACCCCCCTCTAGGTGCGGCATACGATCCTTTCATCATCCCCCCCGACAGACTCATCTTGTCTTGGGGTGTGTGATGTTATGGTAACATAGCTAGATACCACATCAGTCTTTTTTTCATTTATTGTCACATCATGTCATCACAAAATGTGTTGGGTTATGTGATGTTAGTACCTATGTTACTCCCGCTATGAGTAATCTTAGCTACAACAACCATGATTCTTGGATATTAATGCAGTCTAATGGAGACAATGCAATAACTGTCAAACAAATTTTTGATAATTATTGTACTAACTTTAGCAAGCTTGTGAGTGCATCAAAATTAAGTAATTTTCAGACCTAATATAAGACTAGTCACAATGCATAGTATCATATAAAAGTATCATGAGTATGATACTACTACATGTTACTATGTCCACAATTCATGGTATCATGTAATCTTCTTATATTAATTGATTTGTAGTATCTCAATGCAGATCTATATACTCCGTACAAGATGTATTTGACATTAAATTTTCTAGTACTACATGCTATGATACGGTATCTACCTATGATACTACAATCTATCTCTCATTTTTAATTGCATTGCCACGTCAGCTTTTTTGCATGCATGAGATGCGTGATACTACCTATGATACTCTCATTGTGGGTAGTCTAAGACTACTCATAGTGGGAGTAACATAGGTAGTAACATCACACATCCCAAAGCATTTTGCTGACATGGTATGACAATAAGGGAAGAAAGAGAGTGAGGTGGTAACTAGCTATGTTACCATAACATCACACTTCTCAAGATAAGATGAGTCTACAATCTAATAAATATAACATGCATGACACAACATATATGTAACTACCCTCTATGAAGGTAGTAACAACTACTCTATGTTACTCCCCACTATGACTAGTGTGCGTCTGAACTGGTGGGTGGTATTGGGGCTTTATACTTGATGACATGGTGGAATTTGGACCTATGTTGATTTGTAGTGATGATACAGTATCTATGCTTTATACGTGATTTTATCCAACATAATACTTCGCCTTGTGTGCGTCTGAACTGGTTGGTGGTATTGGGGCTTTATACGCACACCTTCAATGTTGGTCACTTCGCCTCCCACGTCGGCATTTATGGTGGCCGACAGTTCGTCCTTTTCAAGGCAAGCAGCCGCACCATCCATTCCCAATAGGCATTGCCACTTTCAGACCACCTTACCCCACCGCACCGCCGTCATGGACAAGAATTGGTTGGACGGGCACCAGGACATTGAACTCGCCAAATATGATATCTTCGTGCCACCAAAAGTGATGGTGCCGAGTGGTTGGGCTATTAGCCTATGGAGATACCTGTGCCCCAGTGCTGATCAGCAAGGCTTTCCGGGAAGAGATCTCCCGGCGTAGGTGAAAGCACGCGTCGTGGCTCGACCCACGATACACAGATAGCAACTATTGGCTGACTTGATTTCACAAGGAGTGAGAGGCGGTGCTGAACCGCTTCACCGGTGAGCATCCACCTCCGGAGAAGAACATCGCCGAGCAGACAACGCCCACCACGTAACCTTCATTCGGTCGGTTAAGGAGACCGGCATCGTCACCTTTTACATCGACGAGGAAGAATAGGGGGACCGACTGGCAGCACTGGCACTTAGCCCGAGGGATGAAGACTCGATGAGGTGGCCTCTTGGAAGTCTTCATGCTTTATTGCATTTTTATCCATGCAGTCTTCCTCTTTATTCGCCATATGTATGGTATTCTTCATTTAAAATAAAAAAGAAAAGAAAAATATGCATTGATACGTCTCCGACGTATCGATAATTTCTTATGTTCCATGCCATATTATTGATGATACCTACATGTTTTATGCACACTTTATGTCATATTCGTGCATTTTCTGGAACTAACCTATTAACAAGATGCCGAAGAGCCAGCTCTCATTTTCTGCTGTTTTTGGTTTCAGAAATCCTAGTAACGAAATATTCTCGGAATCGGACGAAATCAAGACCCGAGGTCCTATTTTTCCCGGAGCCTTCCAGAACACCCGAGAGCCGCCGGAGGGAGCCACGGGGGCCCCACACCACACCCCGGCGCGGCCGGAGGGGGCCGCGCCGCCCTATGGTGTGGGCCCCCGAGCCCCCTCCGAGGCTGCCCTTCCGCCTATTTAAAGCCTCCGTCGAGAAAACCCCGATACGAAGAACCACGATACGGAAAACCTTCCGGAGCCGCCGCCATCGCGAAGCCAAGATCCGGGGGACAGGAGTCTCCGTTCCGGCACCCTGCCGGAGCGGGGAAGTGCCCCGGAAGGCTTCTCCATCGACACCGCTGCCATCTCCACCGCCATCTTCATCACCGCTGCTGCTCCCATGAGGAGGGAGTAGTTCTCCATCGAGGCTCGGGGCTGTACCGGTAGCTATGTGGTTCATCTCTCTCCTATGTACTTCAATACAATAATCTCATGAGCTGCCTTACATGATTGAGATTCATATGATGATGCTTGTAATCTAGATGTCACTATGCTAGTCAAGTGAGTTTTACTTATGTGATCTCCGGAGACTCCTTGTCCCACGTGTGTAAAGGTGACAAGTGTGTGCACCGTGTGGGTCTCTTAGGCTATATTTCACGGAATACTTACTCACCGTTATGAACGGTGTAGTGAAGTGCTTATTTATATCTCTTTATGATTGCAATGTGTTTTGTATCACAATTTATCTATGTGCTACTCTAGTGATGTTATTAAAGTAGTTTATTCCTCCCGCACGGTGTAATGGTGACGAGTGTGTGCATCCGTGTTAGTACTTGGCGTATGCTATGATCATGATCTCTTGTAGATTGTGAAGTTAACTATTGCTATGATAGTATTGATGTGATCTATTCCTCCTACATAGTGTGAAGGTGAGAGTGTGCATGCTGTGTTAGTACTTGGTTTAGTCGTGTTGATCTTTCTTGCACTCTAAGGTTATTTAAATATGAACATTGAATTGTGGAGCTTGTTAACTCCGGCATTGAGGGTTCGTGTAATCCTACGCAATGTGTTCATCATCAAACAAAAGAGTGTAGAGTATGCATTTATCTATTCTGTTATGTGATCAATGTTGAGAGTGTCCACTGGTGAAAGTCTAATCCCTAGGCCTTGTTCCTAAATACTGCTATCGCTACTTGTTTACTGTTTTACTGCGTTACTACTGCTGCGTTACTACTGCTTGTTTACTGTCCTGGGCAAAGCACTTTTCTGGTGCCGTTGCTACTACTTATTCATACCACCTGTATTTCACTATCTCTTCGCCGAACTAGTGCACCTCTTAGGTGTGTTGGGGACACAAGAGACTTCTTGCTTTGTGGTTGCAGGGTTGCATGAGAGGGATATCTTTGACCTCTTCCTCCCCGAGTTCGATAAACCTTGGGTGATCCACTTAAGGGAAACATGCTACTGTTCTACAAACCTCTGCTCTTGGAGGCCCAACACTGTCTACAAGAATAGAAGCACCCGTAGACATCAAGCACTTTTCTGGCGCCGTTGCCGGGGAGGAAAGGTAAAAGGCACTCATACTACGGTCCCAGGTAAAGTATTTTTTTTTGGCGCCGTTGTGTGTGTGCTCGAAGCTATTTCCTTTAGATCCTGCAATTGCATCTTTTTGTTTCTTGTTTACACTAGTTTGGCATAATGGACAACAATGAGCTTCTTATTCTATTTCCTGATTTAAAACATGGATGGTTTGATGCGAAAATTAAAAAACCTATGGAATCTTATTTGCATGCCGGTAGTAATATTAGTATGAACGCTTTGAACACCATTGTTGATAATAATGTAGAAAGTTCTAAGCTTGGGGAAGCTGGTTTTCATGATCTTTTTAGTCCCCCAAGCATTGAGGAGAAAATTTTCTTTGATGATACTATGCCTCCTACACTTGATGAGAATAATAATGATAACTACTTTGTTGAAATTGCTCCCGCTATTACTAATAAAATTGATTATGCTTATGTGGAGAGTAATAATTTTATGCATGAGACTCATGATAAGAATGCTTTATGTGATAGTTATATTGTTGAGTTTGCTCATGTTGCTACTGAAAGTTATTATGAGAGAGGAAAATATGGTTGTAGAAATTTTCATGTTACTAAAACACCTCTCTATGTGCTAATTTTTTTGAAGCTACACTCGTTTTATCTTCCTATGCTTGTTACTTTGCTCTTCATGAACTTGTTTATTTACAAGATTCCTATGCATAGGAAGCATGTTAGACTTAAATGTGTTTTGAATTTGCCTCTTGATGCTCTCTTTTGCTTCCAATACTATTTCTTGCGAGTGCATCATTAAAACTGCTGAGCCCATCTTAACGGCTATAAAGAAAGAACTTCTTGGTAGATAACCCATGTGTTATTTTACTACAGTATTTTTATTTTATATTTGTGTCTTGGAAGTTGTTTACTACTGTAGCAACCTCTCCTTATCTTAGTTTTGTGTTTTGTTGTGCCAAGTAAAGTCTTTGATAGTAAAGTAAGTACTAGATTTGGATTACTGCACAGTTCCAGATTTCTTTGCTGTCACGAATCTGGGTCTACCTCCCTGTAGGTAGCTCAGAAAATTAAGCCAATTTACGTGCATGATCCTCAGATATGTACGCAACTTTCATTCAATTTGAGCATTTTCATTTGAGCAAGTCTGGTGGCCTAATAAAATCCATCTTTACGGACTGTTCTGTTTTGACAGATTCTGCCTTTTATTTCGCATTGCCTCTTTTGCTATGTTGGATGAATTTCTTTGATCCATTAATGTTCAGTAGCTTTATGCAATGTCCAGAAGTGTTAAGAATGATTGTGTCACCTCTGAACATGTTAATTTTTATTGTGCACTAACCCTCTAATGAGTTGTTTCGAGTTTGGTGTGGAGGAAGTTTTCAAGGATCAAGAGAGGAGTATGATGCAATATGATCAAGGAGAGTGAAAGCTCTAAGCTTGGGGATGCCCCGGTGGTTCACCCCTGCATATTCTAAGAAGACTCAAGCGTCTAAGCTTGGGGATGCCCAAGGCATCCCCTTCTTCATCGACAATATTATCAGGTTCCTCCCCTGAAACTATATTTTTATTACGTCACATCTTTTGCACTTTGCTTGGAGCGTCGGTTTGTTTTTGTTTTTTGTTTTGTTTGAATAAAATGGATCCTAGCATTCACTTTATGGGAGAGAGACACGCTCCGCTGTAGCATATGGACAAGTATGTTCTTAGGCTCTACTCATAGTATTCATGGCGAAGTTTCTTCTTCGTTAAATTGTTATATGGTTGGAATTGGAAAATGCTACATGTAGTAATTCTAAAATGTCTTGGATAATTTGATACTTGGCAATTGTTGTGCTCATGTTTAAGCTCTTGCATCATATACTTTGCACCCATTAATGAAGAAACACTTAGAGCTTGCTAATTTGGTTTGCATATTTGGTTTCTCTAGAGTCTAGATAACATCTAGTATTGAGTTTTGAACAACAAGGAAGACGGTGTAGAGTCTTATAATGTTTACAATATGTCTTTTATGTGAGTTTTGCTGTACCGTTCATCCTTGTGTTTGTTTCAAATAACCTTGCTAGCCTAAACCTTGTATCGAGAGGGAATACTTCTCATGCATCCAAAATCCTTGAGCCAACCACTATGCCATTTGTGTCCACCATACCTACCTACTACATGGTATTTATCCGCCATTCCAAAGTAAATTGCTTGAGTGCTACCTTTAAAATTCCATCATTCACCTTTGCAATATATAGCTCATGGGACAAATAGCTTAAAAACTATTGTGGTATTGAATATGTACTTATGCACTTTATCTCTTATTAAGTTGCTTGTTGTGCGATAACCATGCTTCGGCGACGCCATCAACTATTCTTTGTTGAATATCATGTGAGTTGCTATGCATGTCCGTCTTGTCCGAAGTAAGAGAGATCTACCACCTTAATGGTTGGAGCATGCATATTGTTAGAGAAGAACATTGGGCCGCTAACTAAAGCCATGAATCATGGTGGAAGTTTCAGTTTTGGACACATATCCTCAATCTCATATGAGAATAATAATTGTTGCCACATGCTTATGCATTAAAGAGGAGTCCATTATCCGTTGTCCATGTTGTCCCGGTATGGATGTCTAAGTTGAGAATAATCAAAAGCGAGAAATCCAAAATGCGAGCTTTCTCCTTAGACCTTTGTACAGGCGGCATGGAGGTACCCCATTGTGACACTTGGTTAAAACATGTGCATTGCAAAGATCCGGTAGTCCAAGCTAATTAGGACAAGGTGCGGGCACTATTAGTATACTATGCATGAGACTTGCAACTTGTAAGATATAATTTACATAACTCATATGCTTTATTACTACCGTTGACAAAATTGTTTCATGTTTTCAAAATAAAAGCTCTAGCACAAATATAGCAATCGATGCTTTCCTCTTTGAAGGACCATTCTTTTTACTTTTATGTTGAGTCAGCTTCACCTATCTCTCTCCACCTCAAGAAGCAAACACTTGTGTGAACTGTGCATTGATTCCTACATACTTGCATATTGCAATTGTTATATTACTCTATGTTGACAATTATCCATGAGATATACATGTTATAAGTTGAAAGCAACCGCTGAAACTTAATCTTCCTTTGTGTTGCTTCAATACCTTTACTTTGATTTATTGCTTTATGAGTTAATTCTTATGCAAGACTTATTAATGCTTGTCTTGAAGTACTATTCATGAAAAGTCTTTGCTTTATGATTCACTTGTTTACTCATGTCATTACCATTGTTTTGATCGCTGCATTCACTACATATGTTTACAAATAGTATGATCAAGTTTATGATGGCATGTCACTTCGAAATTATCTTTGTTATCGTTTTACCTCGCTCGGGACGAGCGTAACTAAGCTTGGGATGCTTGATACGTCTCCGACGTATCGATAATTTCTTATGTTCCATGCCATATTATTGATGATACCTACATGTTTTATGCACACTTTATGTCATATTCGTGCATTTTCTGGAACTAACCTATTAACAAGATGCCGAAGAGCCAGTTCCTGTTTTCTGTGTTTTTGTTTCAGAAATCCTAGTAACGAAATATTCTCGGAATCGGACGAAATCAAGACCCAGGGTCCTATTTTTCCCGGAGCCTTCCAGAACACCCGAGAGCCGCCAGAGGGAAGCCCTGGGGGCCCCACACCACACCCCGGCGCGGCCGCAGGGGGCCGCGCCGCCCTATGGTGTGGGCCCCCGGGCCCCCTCCGAGGCTGCCCTTCCGCCTATTTAAAGCCTCCGTCGAGAAAACCCCGATACGAAGAACCACGATACGGAAAACCTTCCGAGCCGCCGCCATCGCGAAGCCAAGATCCGGGGGACAGGAGTCTCTCGTTCCGGCACCCTGCCGGAGCGGGGAAGTGCCCCCGAAGGCTTCTCCATCGACACCGCTGCCATCTCCACCGCCATCTTCATCACCGCCGCTGCTCCCATGAGGAGGAGTAGTTCTCCATCGAGGCTCGGGGCCGTACCGGTAGCTATGTGGTTCATCTCTCTCCTATGTACTTCAATACAATAATCTCATGAGCTGCCTTACATGATTGAGATTCATATGATGATGCTTGTAATCTAGATGTCACTATGCTAGTCAAGTGAGTTTTACTTATGTGATCTCCGGAGACTCCTTGTCCCACGTGTGTAAAGGTGACAGTAGTGTGCACCGTGTGGGTCTCTTAGGCTATATTTCACGTAATACTTACTCACCGTTATGAATGGCGTAGTGAAGTGCTTATTTATATCTCTTTATGATTGCAATGTGTTTTGTATCACAATTTATCTATGTGCTACTCTAGTGATGTTATTAAAGTAGTTTATTCCTCCCGCACGGTGTAATGGTGACAAGTGTGTGCATCTCGTGTTAGTACTTGGCGTATGCTATGATCATGATCTCTTGTAGATTGTGAAGTTAACTATTGCTATGATAGTATTGATGTGATCTATTCCTCCTACATAGTGTGAAGGTGACAAGTGTGCATGCTGTGTTAGTACTTGGTTTAGTCGTGTTGATCTTTCTTGCACTCTAAGGTTATTTAAATATGAACATTGAATTGTGGAGCTTGTTAACTCCGGCATTGAGGGTTCGTGTAATCCTACGCAATGTGTTCATCATCAAACAAAAGAGTGTAGAGTATGCATTTATCTATTCTGTTATGTGATCAATGTTGAGAGTGTCCACTGGTGAAAGTCTAATTGTTTACTGTCCTGGGCAAAGCACTTTTCTGGTGCCGTTGCTACTACTTATTCATACCACCTGTATTTCACTATCTCTTCGCCGAACTAGTGCACCTCTTAGGTGTGTTGGGGACACAAGAGACTTCTTGCTTTGTGGTTGCAGGGTTGCATGAGAGGGATATCTTTGACCTCTTCCTCCCTGAGTTCGATAAACCTTGGGTGATCCACTTAAGGGAAACTTGCTGCTGTTCTACAAACCTCTGCTCTTGGAGGCCCAACACTGTCTACAAGAATAGAAGCACCCGTAGACATCATGCATCCTCCTGTCCTCAACCCAAACAATCCAAGAAAAAGATATTATTGATATCAATGGTCCAAGTTAAACGAACCAAAACAGACATAATATATCGAACAGCTAGAGATGTCATTAGGTCATGCCCCTATCACAACCACTTTTTTCGATAAAGGGCGCTTTATTACTCAAAATTCAAGCATTACACTCAGCCTCTGCATAACTAAGATGCACACAGTCGTTCAAGTATCAAGTCTGAAGAAAAATAAAAGAGATCGATCGAAAGAGCCAAACTAGACTATGCCACGTTGGCTTCAATCCACCTAATATGTAGCCGCCCATGTCAGGAAATAAACTCCTTGGCTATGTTCTCCAACCGTGTAGGCACCTCCATAAAGAGGTCTCGGTCCTCCAAGCGCGAAAGTGGCGACCATGAACGGAGCAAAGCCGTACATCGGTAAATAACCTGCATGAGAGAAGAATTCTTGTCATTGAAAACCTTGTCATTTCTACATAGCCATAGCGTCCATACGACTGCAATCGCGCCCATTCTGATAAGCGTTTTATACCTAGTATCTACCCCATTTAGCCAGTTGCCAAAAATATTTGCAACGCTACGAGGCGGGTATAAGGTAAAATCCATCTGAATAATTGATTATATAGATCTAGCAAACCTACAGTTGAAAAAAGATGTTTTATTGTCTCATCTTGATGACAAAAAACACATTTCTTACAATCGTGCTAGTTGCGTTTAACAAGGTTGTCTTTGGTTAAAATCACACTGCGATGAAGGTACCATGCAAAAACTTTCGTTTTCAGTGGTATTTTCATCTTCCAAATGTACTTATTATTGATAACCGATTGACTAGGAATGGTAAGCGCCCTATAGAATGAATTGAACGAGAAAACGGCGTTCTTGGTGAGGCTCCATCGGAATTCATTGGTCCCCTGAAATAATTATATTGAATCTAACCTCTGTAGCAATTCATTTTAACTAGTCAATCGGGACCAATTAGATCACGCATGTACGTCATGAGGGAGGAGAAGTTTCCATAACTTTCTGCAAGGTGTCTCCCTTATGACGAACAATATTGTACAGAGCTGGATATTGTTTCCGAAGAGTAGTTGTTCCCAACCATCTATCTTTCCAGAACCTAATCTCCGTCTCATTCCTTATAGAGAACGAACCAAAAGGGAAAAGTGCTTCTTAGTTGCCATAATGTCAGCCCAAAAGTGGTAGTCTTCAGGTTTCCAAAATACCTGAGATAACACTTTTAAGCCCACATAATTTTTCCTTAATACTGTAGTTGTTGCCACAACTAGTTATGTAATAACTGGATTCAAATAAAACGAACTAAAACAGACGTACTTTATGTTCAAAATAAATTGAACAGTCGTGCCGCTTATCAGAGGCTGTTGCATGACAAGTGGAGCCTCACAATTGCTACGTGGAGGGTATTTTGCATTTCTTCAGTGGAACGGTCCAGATAAGCAGGGACAGGCAGAAGTGTCGCTCCCAGCGTGCTGCCCGAGGCCAGCCTCTAGCAAAGACAGCGATTTGAGTCCCTCGACTCGCGCTGCAGTGCCCGGACACGAACATCCATGGTGTCCTTTTCCGCCGCGGCACATCACGTGTCCAGCACTCTGGCAGGGCCCAGTGTCGTCGGTGCGAGACAACTGGAGACCCGACGAAACACGGATGATCAATTGCGCCGGAAACGATCTGCAGCCTAGCGCAGCTCGCTGCACAGAGAGCCCCTTGAAGCGCGCGTACAGTGCAAAAACGCCTATTAGTTGGAAGGAATTTAGCAGAAAATTTAGAGTTTATATGGATCATTAGAATCCAAAAATATAGGAACTGACAAAACGTAGAAATTTATCAGGATTACAAGTGGGAACCAGAGAATTATAAAAGAGAGAAGCTGAAAGGAAAGTCATTTGGACGATTCATAGAAAAACGAAGGAAAAGTGGGCTTGAGCTATTGGAGGTATGTCGGATTACGGTCTCTCGTCGATGCGGAGTTTTCGTTCCTTTTCAGTTAGTTTTTCATTGTCTTTTTCGAGATATTGAGGTGATGTCTAAATCATGAAGTCATAATAAGGCCTTCCGCCCTATCCTCGATCCGGCGGGGGGCGCGTAGAGTCATGTGCCCAGCTGATCTGCTAGAATCTGGTCGCTCTTGTTTCATGTCAGTCTCTTTCCATTTACAGTTGTCATTATAGACGATGATTACTATTCTGATGCGCTGGTTCTTTGGGGCTTAACACGATGACTTCCTGTTTGTCTACCTCAATAAGCTCTACTATGACAAGTTTTACCCGACTCGACGATGGTTACTGTTCTGATGCGCTGGTTCTTTGGGGCTTAACACGATGACTTCCTATCTGTCTACCACAATAAACTCTACTATGATAAGTTTTGCCCGACTCAGTGACAGGGGGACAAGGATGGCGGCGCGTCTTCGGCTCATGCATGTCTTTAGTCGTCGCTATGTGATCTCATACCTACTTATATTTTTTTCATTATTTTTTTGGTTATTTGTACTACTGTTGTTTGTTGATTATTAATAGATCGATGAAATTTTGCAAAAAAAATCTCACAGGAATTCAAAACATAAGAATATTGCAAGAGATGTTTTCAGAATGCGCACATGAAGCAATCAAGTTTTCCCTATCTCTTAGGAATCAAGAGCCCTTAAGACGGCAGAAAACATGCGGATTGATCCTAGTAACAGAGCATACAGACAGTACGGTTGTGCATAATGCAAGTTATACCCCGCGTTGAAAATAAAGAGAGGAGCAAACGGCACCGCAGCATTACAGATTAGGGGAAGACAGAGAGAAGGTTTATTGACACTCGTCTCTGCATCCATTTGTACGCCATTAGAGCATCTCCAGTCGCGTCCCCCAAACCGTCCCCCAAACCGCGCCGGATTGAGCGTTTGGGGGACGTGTTTCGTTCGTGCCGCGTTTGGGGGACGTCGCTCCCCAGTCGCGTCCCCCAAACAAAATTTCGCAAATTTTAAACTTAACTAGATTCGATTAGATTCGTCCAAACTTACATAGATTCGAACGAAATTTGACTAACTTTAAAACTAAACCTAATCTAGAACCACTTGCGGCGGCCGGAGGCGTCGTAGTACCGCTCGGAAGTTGTACATCTCGTCGGTGACGACCTCCCGCTTGACGCGCTCGTCGACGGGCTCGTCCACGGGCTCGTCCTTCACCAAGCCGCTTGGTCCCGCCTCGCCGTCGTCGGCGAGGTCCACCAGCCGGCTTGCCGGAGTCGCGGATGGACATGGCGATCGCCGCGTCCGGGTTGCTCCTCCAGGGCGTCCTTGTCGTCCATGGACGCCAAGAACGCCGCCCGCAGCCCCGGGCGGTCCTCGGGTCGTCGCCGCCGGCGATGAGCCGGCCGCGCCGCTCGTACTCCGCCGCGGCGCCGCCGCCGCGACGCTTCCTCCGGCTCCTCCTTCACCTCCGGCCGGGATGAGGAGGGCGCCGCCGCGCCTCCCTTGCCGCCGCCCGCCGCCGCTACCGCCACGCCTCGTGTTGACGCGGCGTCGCCGGCTCCTCCTTGACCTCCCGTTTGGGAACGGTGTACGGCGCCGACCGGCACGACGAGGACGGCGTCGATCGCGCCGGCCCCGAGGAAGAAGAGTGCGAGGAGGACGAGTACGTCGTCCTCCTCGGCCGCCATTGAGGAGACGGCGGCGACGACGACGGCATCTCCGGCCTTGGAGCGCCGTCGCGGAGGCCGCGGATGACGTTCTCGAGGGCGCGCCCGAACGCCCCGCAACGGGCGCGGCCTTCCCCGTTCCAGCCGTTGGGCCCGCCGATGAGGCCGGTGGTGCCGTGCATCTCGACGTCGTACTTGGCCTTGAAGTACGTGACCCACCGTCGTCGTTGTCCTTGGCCGCCCATGTCGGATCCGCCCGCTCCTCGGCGGTGAGTTGAGCCCGACGGCCTTGATGGCGTCCCACCATTGCCGCGTGCGCGGCTCGGCGGCGGCGGAACGCCAATGCCGTTCACGGCCATCTTCCGCCCGCCGTCGCTTGGCAGCCCGCATGTCCGGCGGGACCGGATACCGGCGTGGTGCGCCGCCCACGCCTCCGCCACGGCGAGGCCGCCGCGGCCGGGCCGCTCGCCGCGGCGATCTTGCGGGAGGACGAGCTCGACATTTTTTGAGCGGCGAGAGAGGATCCGGGAAGCGAGGCGGCGGCGACGAGAAGGATTATGATGAGCGGCGATAACCGGAGGGCGTCTTAAAACGACGGCGGCAGCCGGTGGTTGCACGCAGCAACTCCGGCGCGGACGGCCACGCGGCCATGCACGACGAGACGCGTCCCTCGCGTCGCCCGGGAAAACAGGACGCCATTAACGTCGCTTGACCAAAGGTAGGCGACGGGGTTTTAGCCTTCCGTGCCGGCCGACGCGTCGGGCCCGCGTCGGTTGGCCTCGCGTTCGCTGTGTCCGGCGTCCCCGAGCGTCCCCGTGGGACGGGGACGGGCTCGGGCGCCGGACACCGTATCGGGCCGCGCCGGACAAAAATGGGCTTTGGGGGACGCGGCTGGAACGCTTTTTTTGTCCGGCGCGCCCCAAATCGCTTTGGGGGACGCGACTGGAGATGCTCTTAGTGCTACTAGGCTATCATGCTTTTCCTATCAGAGCCCCGAAGTGCGAAGAAAACATGGGGATTGATACAGTAACGCAGCATACAATACAAGAGTTGTGCATAGTGCAAGTTATACCCCGCGTTTTTAAAAGAAAGGGGCAAACAACACCTCAGCATTACAGATTGATTAGAGGAAGGCAGAGAAAAGGTTTATTGACACTTGTCCTCTGCATCCATTTGTACACTATTACTACTAGGCTAGTTCCATCCAGAGCTCTTAAGCTCTCCCATGGCGAGGATTATGATGGCGAACTAAGCTTAACAATCTAATCTAGTCGTCCCGGCCGTGCGGCAGCATCTTGAGCGCCTGGAGGAAGGTGTTCTTGAGGCGTCCGAGGTGCGGCCTGACGTTCTGCTTGTCGAGGTATGTGGTCTTGAGCGCGTCCCAGCCCTGCTTGTGGATGGCCATGGGGTCCTTGAGCACCGGGTGGTCGCTGGGGTACTGCTCGCTCAGCGTCGTCTCGTCCAGCTGCACCACGTACTCCAGGTAGTGCACCTCCATCCCCGCCGACGGCTCCGCGAAGGTGTTGCGCGCCAGCCACTCCAGCCGCCCGAACGGCACCACCTGCACCACCACCGCCCCTGCCGGCAAAAACACCATGTTGGTCAGCCCGGCGCCGTGCACGCCCACCATCACGTCGCACGAGTTCACCAGCCGCGCGAACTTGGAGGTGTCCGAGCTCATCTCCGGGTCCCCGAGCCGGACGTCGAAGCCCAGGCTCCCCGCCATGTCCGCCATGGCGCGCTCGTTCATGAACGCGCGCCCGCGGGACGCGCGCCGGGTGATGATCAGCAGCCGGGGGCGCCGCCGGATGTCCCAGCGGTCGCCGCTGGGCGTCGCCGTCGCGCGCTCCAGCCCGAACGCGCTGCGGAGCATCTTGCGGAAGTCCGCCGTGGAGACGCCGTCGGGCGCCTTGGTCGCGTCCACGCCCAGCTCCTTGTGGAAGGTCGGCCCGACAACGACGCTCGGGTAGCACCGCACCTCGTCGTCGGCGTCGATGTCCAGCACCTCGTGCCGGCTCATCTGCTGGAAGATCTGGATGTACCGGTTCATCCACCACGACTTGTAGCTGCTCACCAGGAACTGCACCTCCCCGCCGAAGCGGTGCGCCGTGATGAACGCCGGGATGAGCACGTCCGTGTAGTCGTGGAACGGGTTGCCCGTGAACCCGCCCGTCGACAGCACGAACGCCGTGGCCGAGCTGTTGGACGTGCACCTGGGCGCGGCGCCGGCGCCGTCGCCGTCGCCGGAAGGGTGAGGCTTCAAAGACCACTCCTTGACGTGCGACAGCGCGTACGCGTCGTGCTTCCGGCAGTAGGGCCGGGTCTTCCACTCCTGCTCCAGCGTGTCCACGTAGATGGTCTGGCTCCTCCCCAGCAGCCGCACGTCGCCGGCCGCCTCGCAGGTGTCGGAGCGCCGGCTCGTCTCGTAGCACACCGGCTTGCTGGCGTCAACGACGATGGCGGCGGCGGCGGCGCGCTCGGGCTTCGGCTGAACCTCCTCCTCCACCGGCTTGTCTTCCCCCACCTTGCTTTCCTCCACTGCAAAGACGAAATTCAGCTCAGCTGCTCGGTCAGATCTGACGCCGAATCCACCGACCAAATCCCACTCTCTGCCCGCATTTCTTTAGCCCCAGTCATGAAGACAAATCTAAAATCCGGAGATGGTTCCAACCATTGTTTCTCTTCTCCTTGTCTGAATTGGAGCTGAATCTAACCAACTGCATCTGGTATTAATTATTATCTAAAGAAAGAAAGAAACCTCCTCCAGGTAAAGAAACGCCAAGCAGATCTAGACAGACCCATCCCACTCGCTGCATAAAGCAGGCTTCCACTCAACTAATCCCCTTACCAGCCACTGCGGCAACCTCATCGGGGACATCGTTGTCGCCGGCGTCCGTGGCGACGGCCGCCTTGCTCACCACCGCCGACGGCTTGGGATCCTCCGCCTTGATGACGGGCTCTGCGCCTGCGGTGCTGCCTGGTGCAATGCAGATGAGACAGCGACAGCACTCAGAAATCAGCTCAGATAGTGATGAGCAACCGCAATCCCAAAAGAAGAAAGAGTAAAAGGCGAAGAGCAATAGCAGAAACAGGAAGCCATAATTACCGATTGGGGAGAACCTTGCCCTGATGAGCGAGAGCGCGACGAGGGAGCAGAGCATGAGCGCCAGGAGGCCCATGTTCCCGAGCCTCCTCGGCTCGCCCCTCGCAGAGCTCCGGGTCTTCATCCCCTCCTCTCCCTTCTTCTCGGACTCGGATAGTTGTAAAACGCTGGGACCTCGACAATGTTCCTGTGGAGCTCGGGCTGAGCAGCTGATGTGCGGATCGACAGGGGGCAAATCTCGAGCGGCGGCCGCCGGCAGGGGCGAGCAGGGAGGAGAGGGGAAGGGGACGGGGAGCAGAGTAAAAGCAGCCAAGGCAGCTGCTCGTTTAGCTTAGCTGGGACTGGGAAGTGGGAACTACTCCAGTGTTGTTTTGTCTGGCAGTGGCCTTGTGATCGGTCGGCGTGTGTGTCTGTCTGTGCGCCACTGGCAGTGACCACGACTTTTCTGAACGCCGTAAACAAGAGCGAGCTTCTGCTTGAAACACGGTTACCGTAGCAGCGATAGTCTATTTGAGTAACCTAGTTTATTTGAGATAATTATGCTGTCACTACGGCAGCACAAGTGGTGCTCTGTTTCTCGAAACACACCGCACTCTGTTATTGAGGAGCGTCGGTCTCTGCCTCGTTTCAATGATAGGTCCGAAGGATTCGGATCATTGATTGCCATGGCCCATGGGCCTTGCTGCTAGGGATAGTAGGTTCGCATGCTTGGTGTGGCACTATGGCTACTGATGTTTTAAGCCTGGCTTTCAAACGCACAATTTTTTCCAAGTTTTTTTTAAATGGAGGTTTAGACCAGCATCTGCACCGATTGATGCATATAATTTTTTATTACTTTATTTAAACCGCAAGTATCAAATTCTTATAACGAAAATCTCATGGATCACACATAATCTCATGGATCACACATAATCGATACATGGATCAACCATCAAAAAAAATAAACACATAAAATTACTCTGCATCAACATAATATTTATGATCAAAACACCAGCTGAACTGGTTGTATAAGCCTTGACAGACCTTCTTCAGCCAACTGCAACCAGTAACCATATCCGGTCGATTGTCATTGGCTGTAGATAGGATCACATATGGATTTAGTGGGCTAACAATGGGATGATATACATAAATGAACTAGATTTTGATTTCTTAAAGATATAATTGTTTTTGATATTCCATATCGCCCATAACAAAGCACAAGCACACACTCGGATTTGTGCTTTATCTTTTTTTCTACTTTCGCTAACCAATTCCCAAACAAATTTGTGATGTTGTGGGATAATACTGAAAGTCATATGAACAATGTGCCACACCACTTTAGCCAAAGGACAAGAAATAAATTAATGTTGAATTGATTACTCATGATGACTAAAACAATATTTTTGACTACTTTGCTGGATCATTTTGCAAAGTTATATTTAGTGATAAGTACTTTACGATACAGATACCACATGAAAATCTTAATTTGCCACATATATTTTCCAAGAAACTAGTGTGGTTGTTCATATGATCAGAATTAAGAGATTTAACAGTGAAACATCCCTGAGGTTGTTAACTCCCAAACAAAAGCATCAGGCTAGGATGACAAATTAATATCCATCAAACGTCTTACTAGATGAAGCCATCTTTCCTCTCTGTTTAAATCAATGTATGTCCAAAAACTATGTTTAATGGTACATAAGACATGACATTAGCAACCGATCCTTGCTTTGGATGAACTATGTTATATAGGGAGGGGTAATGTTGCACAAGAGGTGTGTCACTCAGCCACATATCCTCCCCAAAACGAGTATCATTGCCATTACCGATGGTAAAAGAGCCTCGGTCAAAAAAAAAATCATCAATTTTCATAAGACCCTTCTAGAAAGGTGAGTTGGAGGGGTTTTCCTTTACTTGAGACAAAGGCTTGAAATGAAGATATTTATTTTGTAAAAGCTCTTGTCATACCCAATGTTCAGCGAGGAGCTTAAAGAGCCACTTGCTTAAAAGGCACTTGTTTTTAATATCAAGAACCTCGACATCTTTGCCTCCCTTGTTTTTTGATCCGCAAATGATGTTCCAACGATTTAGTCTATACTTCCTCTTATGTCCACCACTTTTCCAAAACAAACCTTGATCTAAAAAAAGTCCAATCTTTTCCCAATTGTATATTGTACTAATATTTTTCAGCGAGCCAGTTGATTCGCCCTACTACCTCCATACCAAAACATAAAATGTTTTAGTAGTTTTTTTAAGGAACTCATAAGATTAATTAAATAGGCAGTAAGTTTTTACAATCATTTGTGATCACCTCCGAAACACAAGCCGGATTTGACCCACTAAGTGATCCACTAGCACCACTTTTGCCTAATTGCGCTAAGATATGCGTTGTTGAAAATATGCCCTAGAGGCAATCATGGATGATGTATTTCCTAATGTATTCATAAAGTAAAGTCGTCCTTGTATGAACTCTGATATGTATCATCGAATACAGTGGAACTGTATATTCATGTTGTTCATACTAAACTATTCTTAGTCATTAAGGTTGTGCTGGACACACGACTTAGACTAATGTGCAAGTCGGCTCATGACTCGGTTCCACATTTCATGGGCATGGTGATGCTAATCCAACATACACGGACTCGGCTGAAGTGTTTAGCGAGTCATCCTGACCCATAGTGAGATGCAACGAGCAAGTCATCATTTGCATGTCTCAATCAATGTAATGCTTAGACCTGAGGTTATTGCATGATCCGAGTTGTGGATCGACCGACTTAGGTTCTGTCAAACGTTTATCTGTAAGAAGCTAGTTATAAAGGGAGTTTGGGTCGATTGAAAAACAAGCCATGTGACATGGATAAACAAGATGGGATTTTGCCCCTCCACTTAGAGACATGTTCTTTGGGCCCTCTCGGATGATATGATTCGGAAAGAATGCTCATGCGCGACTTGATTAAGTGTTAATTGAGGCGATCAACTAAGAGTTAGTCGAGTGAATCACATATCACGGGTCGAGAAGAGAGTTGAGCTATTAAAGGGATGACGACAACTCTTCTATAGCTCAACAAATATCGTGAGGCAAAAAGGACTTAGACATAAGTCACATTGAAAGGTTTGTCGCTATGACTTTACATCACTTGGGAGTTCGCAAGTTCTGCTAGGGGTCACTACCAGCTATGGACTTTAGACCAAGTGTTCATGGAAGCGAGTGAGACTCGGAGCCATGACATGATACTTGGAGGTGTAACTCTCTAGTCGTGTTTAAGTGGTCGTAAACCTGCAAGGTCACACACACTTAAGAGAAAGAAGCTAGTTGGATGAAGTCTAACTGGATGTCGATTCGAGTTGGACTCAAACCGGACTAGGGTTATGCCAGTGAGTTGGACTCACGGTGACCAAAATAGGGCCAAAGTGAGTGGGCTGCAAGTGTTTTGAATCCCACACTCACTCTCTATATAAAGTGGGCGGATGCTTCTCAAAGGGCATGGTTAGAGCATTCCATGAGTTGGAAACCCTAGCCCTACTCTATCTAGTCACCGTACTGGATCTGGCAGTCCACCGTCGGTGCTCCTATTCGTACATGTGGATACCGGTAGAGGTGTTGCACGTGTGAAATTTCAAGGCGAAGGAGTTCGCGTATCCGGGAGCTGTTCGTGGGATCATCATGTTCCGCACCTGCGTGTCTAGAGCTAATCCTCGTGGCCTTCTTCCTCAGCTATATCTTGGGAGTGTTGCGTAGGGGAACTCTTGTTTTTGCTGCTTGGCTCAACATGCGCAACACGGAGGATCTGAGGCACTGACTGCTTAGGATCGAAGGGGTGAGCGAGGAGTGAAGAATAAGGTGGGTTCCGGTCGAAGGTGACGAAATTTATCCTGCCCCCTTTTTCGATGCATGGGATCTCCCGCCTACACCATGGTAATCACCCTGATGCGGGGAGCTATGCCTTTTGCATCACCTGAGCGCACATAGAGGGTAGCTCGCTAGAAATGGCAGAATCGCCCGTTGTCGTTGGGCCATAGTTGCGGACTGGTTTAGGCTTCGCACTGGCGCAGCCTAACGAAGCATGCATGTAACGGAAGTCCCAATTTTTGTCCCAACCTAGTCTGGTGTCAACACCCGGATTCTTAAGTCCAGATGCCCCATTATATCATACATCGCAATCCCAGGAAGATTGTTTTTGCGAGACATAATAGTAAGTAGTTCAGAGTCATCATTTATTACAACACATACTTGTCTTACAACAACGGATCACATGATCCAATATTACACAAATAGATTGTTCAACATCACAAATAAGTAGCGGAAGCGTAGTAGTAGTGGACTATCTATTCCACAGTGCAACGCTTGACGTTAGAAGACGATCCTAGTTATCGTAGACGTCCTGTTGTCCGTCATCCTGATACTGTTGCTCCTCTTCAAAGTCTGGCATTTGAATAGCCAGGGCAAAGCCATGAGTACTTTAAAGTACTTGCAAACTAATACTAAGGTAAAACTTATTGAGTATAGTAAGGGGTGCTAAGCTCTAGTTTGATTTGCATAAAGCCAATTTTAATTTATCAAACATTTAGTAAAGACCCATCATTTGCTAGACTAACTCAGTGTGGGAACATTAGTGTCATTCCCACAAATCATTTGTGATCCCAGTCAAATCACCTTTCAAATTCATCATTCCTTTTTAAGATCAAAAATTCTGATAAAGGAACAGTATGGCCTTTCCAATCGTCCATAACCGCGGACACGGCTATTCGAATAGATTTAACACTATGCAGAGGTTGTACTCTTGTGCCACAACTTTTGATTACATCCGTCGAGGATAACCCCGAATCATCGTAACTCAGTACGCGGATCATCAACCTTAACCTTTCACTTATATGTCCTAGTATAGGCACCTCTCCCCATGAGCTTGGCCTCCCGGTGAAAACCAACTGTTAACCCGGAACCGCACGAGGCTTGGGTCGTACATTCACCTCATATTCACATCATTTCTCATATACGGAGGCAGCCTCGGCGTAACCCCTATGATGCTTGTTTAGAGGGAACCCATACTAAAATACACAAGTTTCTAGTTAAGCCCTACCCATAATCAGGTATTGTGGGGGTACTTGTATAATTGGAAGGGTATCGCATTCAAACCCATATCAGTTTTATATCAAAAATCACCATCTTCTCTTGGTCATATTCACCTTCAAAAAAAATCATTCAATGGAATGACTCATCATTCCAAGGTTTCAAATTCATTTCAAAGTCACATGTTCCCATCTAGAGTAGTCAAATTTTATTTGATTAGCACTAGCAACTATTTCATGAGGGGTGCTATCTAGTTTTGAGTATTTCTAGGCTAACTTTTAATCTTGTTCTACTCTATACCATGTGAATCATAAATCAAGAAGTACTTTGAAGTAAATAAGCAAAAATAATTGCAAGGTAAAAAACATGGGATAGGTAATACATAAAATTAAAGGGGTGATGGTGCCTTGCTCTTGTAGAGCTTTTCATCATGGTGGTTAGCAAGAGTATTAGCTTGCCTTGGTGGGGATAGGAGTCAAAGTTTTCCTCCTCCTCTTGAGAGTAGCTTCCCTCCTCCACGTACTCCTCGTTACTAGATAAATTCATTAGCTTTCAAACGGTATAAAACTTGCTAGATTTGGTTTGGTAGATTTCAAACTATTCAAAAATTACTAAAGCATCTCCAGAGCAATTTGAATTATCAATAAACCTAAGTTTGAATTATTGGGCTAAGCGGGAAACGCTATTGGGCCGAAACGGATTTAATTCGCACCGCGCAGCCCAACAAGCAACTGGTGCGCTTGGGCCGCCCTGACGAGGTGGGGGCCACCCGTCAGCGGCTCTTAACAGCGCGAAGCGGTACGCTCGAGTTAGACCGTAGGATTAGAACACGATCCGACGGTCATCGATCGTCGTCGTCTCCGACGAGCGACGGGCTCACTGGCGGCGAGCCTAGGGGGTCGACGGCCTTACCGGCGTTCCCGCGGGGTTCTGCTGGTGACGAGGCGATGTTGTCGACGGTGCTGGAGCTCCTGGTAGCAGTGGCGAGGCTTGGGGTGGCGTGGATCAACGGCGTCGATGTCCTGGCTCCGGCGGCTCCGATCTTGCAATTGAGGCGCCTCCGGTAGTAATTGGACGAGCTATGGTGGTGAGGAGGATCAGTGGTGAGAGGGGAGTCGAGTGGTGTGAGGAGAGTTTGCTGGGAGTGGCTCTATTTATAGGGTCGAGGGGTGCCGCGGGGTGCTGTGAAGGAGCGGCCATGGCGCGGTGATTGGGGTAATCGAAGGGGCAAGCGAAGGACGGCATCGTGTAGGCGTTGTCCTGGCGATGCTCTAGGTGCAGCAAGCGCAGCGAGAGGACGACGGGGTCGCTCGGGCGCGTGCGGTGATCATTGCAGTACCCGCGGTACTTCGCCGGCGAGGACGACGGTGACGAGGCAGCCGCAGTCGCTCGAGTGTGTCTAGGTGGTAGAGGGCATGGAGGTGGTGCTCGTTCCAGGCATAGGGATGCAGGGGGAGGACGACGGTGTTCGAGTGCGCGACGCATCGGCGCGTCCGCGAGCGCGCTCACCGCGTTGGCCGGCATGCTCCGGCATGGTTTTGGACGCGTGCGTTCGGCCAATGCCGTGCGTTGGCGTTCGAGTGAAAGGTACTGGCGTGATCCTTGTGCTTCCAAGATGCTCCAGGACAAGGAGAAAGGTTGAGAGGGAGGCCAGAGAGAGGGATGCCAAAGGTGGCCGGGTGTGCATGGCATGGAGCTTGTCTCCTCATTTTTCTGCTTTAAACGACCAAGGCAAGTACTGAGCTAGATGCAGGGAGCATGGAGGGAGCTAATGATCACGAAAAGAAAGGGGTTTAGGCAAGAAACCATCGTGTAATAGGCTGTAACACTAAACTGGAATAATGCCTGCAAGGTGTTCGATCATATGGCCGCAAGAACTTTTTTGATGTTTTTTTGGAAATCTTTTTGGTACATCTCAAACATATTAATTATAGGTTAGTTTGGTGGTGGTGGCGTTCAATTTGGAAAAGAAATGCAGATTTTCAAAAGTGAGGGGATCTTCTTCTCTCTCTCGGGTTCCATCTTTGTACAAAAATTCTGGTCAACCTAGTCAACTCTGGTCATGGTGGTAAACATGAAAGTTGTAGACTTTGACATGATCTTGGATGACATGGCATTGGTTGGCTAAGTTTAGTTTAGGATTTGAGAGATAAAGAGGTGCAAAGTAGGGAAGAAAATAAAAGTGTGACATATGACCATTATCATATGTGTTTGAAATTTGAAATTTCCTTTGATTTGAATCTGGTTTCTTTTATGAATTTGTGTTTGTTTTTGTTATATATGAGTTTTAGAAACCATAGGGCAAGCAATGGTGGCCTCATATGAAGATTTGCAAAATTGCCCTTAGTGTATGTGAGTGAGAAATGGACTTTTCTCATTTTCTTTTATTCTCCTCAAATTAGGGTTAGGTGATCTTAGTTTAGGGTTTAATAGCAATTGATCATCATACTAACACTCATCATGGCAATGGCACAAAAGAAAATCACTCAAATGCATGAAACTATATGTGACACTATATGCATATTAAAAAGTTTTTGTTTGTTGTAAAAATTGAGTAAATGAAACTCTCTCTTGATTTTATTATTGTTGAAACTTGGGATGTTACAAACCCTTCCCCCTTACAAAAGATCTCGTCCCGAGATCTTAAAGAAAACTAGGTACTAAAGAGATCTGGGTACTCAGTCTTCATGAAGTCTTCCCTCTCCCAAGTGGCTTCTTCTTCGGTGTGATTACTCCATTGGATCTTCAGAAACTTGATACTTCTGGAGAGAGTGGTTCTGAAAGCTTCTTCCAGGATGCGAATAGGTACTTCGCGATAGGTCAAATCTGAGTTGATATCCACAGCTCGATGATCGATGTTCTTGAAAACTCAGGTACCTCTAAGCACTTCCGGAGTAACGATATGTAAACACATTGTGCACCGCTGACATTTCTTCCGGTAACTCCAGTTGATAGGACACTTCTCCTCGGCGACTCAGGACTTTGAAGGGTCCGACATATCGGGGTGCAAGCTTTCCTCTAAGCTGGAATCTCTGCATTCCTTTAAGGGGGGACACTTTGAGATATACGAAATCTCCGATCTCGAAGGTCATCTCTCGGCGTCTCTTGTCGGCGTAACTCTTCTGTCTTGATTGAGCGGTCTTGAGGTACTTGCGGATCTTGTGAACCTTCTCTTCAGCTTCGCGGAGAATATCTGGTCCAAAGACTTGACTCTCTCCGACTTCCGACCAGTTCAGAGGGGTACGGCACTTCCTTCCGTACAGGGCTTCAAAGGGGGCCATTTGCAAACTGGCTTGATAGCTGTTGTTGTACGAGAATTCTGCGTACGGCAAGCAGTCTTCCCACTTGGATCCATACTCTAGCACACATGCTCTCAACATATCTTCCAGTATCTCGGTTGACTCGTTCGGTCCGTCCATCCGTCTCGCGGGTGATAGGCCGTGCTGAAATTCAGCCGGGTTCCGAGTCCTTCATGTACTTTCTGCCAGAATCTGGAGGTGAATTGGGATCCCCTATCGGATACTATCGACTTCGGTGTTTCGTGCAGGCTGACTATCCGTGAGATATATAACTCTGCAAGTCTTGGTCCTTGATAGGTGGTCTTGACGGGGATGAAGTGGGCGACTTTAGTCAACATGTCGACCACTACCCAGATAGAATCATTTCCTTTACTAGATTTGGGTAGTCCGGTGATAAAGTCCATTCCGACAGAATCCCACTTCCATTCGGGAATCTGTAGGGGTTGCAACAGCCCTGCAGGTCGTTGATGTTCTGCCTTGACTCTTTGACAGATGTCACACTTGGCGATGTAGCTTCCGATCTCTCTCTTCATTCCATGCCACCAAAATTGTTCCTTCAGAACTTGGTACATCTTGGTACCTCCGGGGTGAATGGAGTAAAGGGTGTCATGGGCTTATTTCAGAATAACTTGCTTCAGCTCTGAATCTGACGGCACACAAAGGCGTCCGTTGTACCATAGCACTCCTTCTTCATCAACAGTGAATCCCGGTGCTTTTCCTGCAACTATTTGGCTCTTGATCCCTTTAATGCTTGCATTTCCCTTCTGGGCTTCCTTGATTTGACTAATCAGGGTGGGTTGGAGTTCAATGCTTGCTAGAAATCCTTCACTCACTAACTCCATTCTAAACTGTTCAAACTCTTGAAACAAGCTAGGTTGCTCTTCTGCGATCATGGAGTTTAACTGACACGGCAGTTGATGTCTACGGGAGCTTCTATTCTTATAGACAGTGTTGGGCCTCCAAGAGCAGAGGTTTGTAGAACAGCAGCAAGTTTCCCTTAAGTGGATCACCCAAGGTTTATCGAACTCAGGGAGGAAGAGGTCAAAGATATCCCTCTCATGCAACCTCGCAACCACAAAGCAAGAAGTCTCTTGTGTCCCCAACACACCTAATAGGTGCACTAGTTCAGCGAAGAGATAGTGAAATATAGGTGGTATGAATAAGTAGTAGCAACGGCACCGTAAAAGTGCTTTGCCCGGGACAATAAACAAGCAGTAGTAACGCAGACAGTAGTAACGCGATAGAAACAAGTAAACAAGCAAGCGATAGCGATATTTAGGAACAAGGCCTAGGGATTAGACTTTCACTAGTGGACACTCTCAACATTGATCACATAACGAATAGATAAATGCATACTCTATACTCTCTTGTTGGATGATGAACACATTGCGTAGGATTACACGAACCCTCAATGCCGGAGTTAACAAGCTCCACAATTCAATGTTCATATTTAAATAACCTTAGAGTGCAAGAAAGATCAACACGACTAAACCAAGCACTAACATAGCATGCACACTGTCACCTTCACGCCACGTAGGAGGAATAGACCACATCAATACTATCATAGCAATAGTTAACTTCACATCTACAAGAGATCATGATCATAGCATACGCCAAGTACTAACACGGATGCACACACTGTCACCATTACACGGTGCAGGAGGAATAAAACTACTTTAATAACATTGCTAGAATAGCACATAGATAAATTGTGATACAAAACACATTGCAATCTTAAAGAGATATAAATAAGCACTTCACTACGCCATTCATAACAGTGAGTAAGTATTCTGTGAAATATAGCCTAAGAGACCCACACGGTGCACACACTGTCACCTTTACACACGTGGGACAAGGAGTCTCCGGAGATCACATAAGTAAAACTCACTTGACTAGCATAGTGACATCTAGATTACAAGCATCATCATATGAATCTCAATCATGTAAGGCAGCTCATGAGATTATTGTATTGAAGTACATAGGAGAGAGATGAACCACATAGCTACGGTACATGCCCCGAGCCTCGATGGAGAACTACTCCCTCCTCATGGGAGCAAGCAGCGGTGATGAAGATGGCGGTGGAGATGGCAGCGGTGTCGATGGAGAAGCCTTCCGGGGCACTTCCCGCTCCAGCGAGGTGCCGGAACAGAGACTCCTGTCCCCCAGATCTTGGCTTCGCGATGGCGGCGGCTCTGGAAGGTTTTCCGTATCGTGGTTCTTCGTATCAGGGGTTTCGCGACGGAGGCTTTAAATAGGCGGAAGGGCAGCCTCGGAGGGGGCCTGGGGGGCCCACACCATAGGGCGGCGCGGCCCCCCTCGGCCGCGCCAGGGTGTGGTGTGGGGCCCCCAGGGCTTCCCTCCGGCGGCTCTCGGGTGTTCCGGAAGGCTCCGGGAAAAATAGGGACTCGGGTCTTGATTTCGTCCAATTCCGAGAATATTTCTTTACTAGGATTTCCGGAACCAAAAATAGCAGAAAACGGAACCGGCTCTTCGGCATCTTGTTAATAGGTTAGTTCCGGAAAATGCACGAATATGACATAAAGTGTGCATAAAACATGTAGGTATCATCAATAATATGGCATGGAACATAAGAAATTATCGATACGTCGGAGACGTATCAAGCATCCCCAAGCTTAGTTCTGCTCGTCCCGAGCAGGTAAAACGATAACAAAGATAATTTCCGAAGTGACATGCCATCATAAACTTGATCATACTATTTGTAAACATATGTAGTGAATGCAGCGATCAAAACAATGGTAATGACATGAGTAAACAAGTGAATCATAAAGCAAAGACTTTTCATGAATAGTACTTCAAGACAAGCATCAATAAGTCTTGCATAAGAGTTAACTCATAAAGCAATAAATCAAAGTAAAGGTATTGAAGCAACACAAAGGAAGATTAAGTTTCAGCGGTTGCTTTCAACTTGTAACATGTATATCTCATGGATAATTGTCAACATAGAGTAATATAACAAGTGCAATATGCAAGTATGTAGGAATCAATGCATAGTTCACACAAGTGTTTGCTTCTTGAGGTGGAGAGAGATAGGTGAACTGACTCAACATAAAAGTAAAAAGAATGGTCCTTCAAAGAGGAAAGCATCGATTGCTATATTTGTGCTAGAGCTTTTATTTTGAAAACATGACACAATTTTGTCAACGGTAGTAATAAAGCATATGAGTTATGTAAATTATATCTTACAAGTTGCAAGCCTCATGCATAGTATACTAATAGTGCCCGCACCTTGTCCTAATTAGCTTGGACTACCGGATCTTTGCAATGCACATGTTTTAACCAAGTGTCACAATGGGGTACCTCCATGCCGCCTCTACAAAGGTCTAAGGAGAAAGCTCGCATTTTGGATTTCTCGCTTTTGATTATTCTCAACTTAGACATCCATACCGGGACAACATGGACAACAGATAATGGACTCCTCTTTAATGCATAAGCATGTGGCAACAATTATTATTCTCATATGAGATTGAGGATATATGTCCAAAACTGAAACTTCCACCATGATTCATGGCTTTAGTTAGCGGCCCAAAGTTCTTCTCTAACAATATGCATGCTCCAACCATTAAGGTGGTAGATCTCTCTTACTTCAGACAAGACGGACATGCATAGCAACTCACATGATATTCAACAAAGAATAGTTGATGGCGTCCCCGAAGCATGGTTATCGCACAACAAGCAACTTAATAAGAGATAAAGTGCATAAGTACATATTCAATACCACAATAGTTTTTTAGCTATTTGTCCCATGAGCTATATATTGCAAAGGTGAATGATGGAATTTTAAAGGTAGCACTCAAGCAATTTACTTTGGAATGGCGGATAAATACCATGTAGTAGGTAGGTATGGTGGACACAAATGGCATAGTGGTTGGCTCAAGTATTTTGGATGCATGAGAAGTATTCCCTCTCGATACAAGGTTTAGGCTAGCAAGGTTATTTGAAACAAACACAAGGATGAACGGTGCAGCAAAACTCTCATAAAAGACATATTGTAAACATTATAAGACTCTACACCGTCTTCCTTGTTGTTCAAAACTCAATACTAGATATTATCTAGACTCTAGAGAAACCAAATATGCAAACCAAATTAGCAAGCTCTAAGTGTTTCTTCATTAATGGGTGCAAAGTATATGATGCAAGAGCTTAAACATGAGCACAACAATTGCCAAGTATCAAATTATCCAAGACATTTTAGAATTACTACATGTAGCATTTTCCAATTCCAACCATATAACAATTTAACGAAGAAGAAACTTCGCCATGAATACTATGAGTAGAGCCTAAGGACATACTTGTCCATATGCTACAGCGGAGCGTGTCTCTCTCCCACAAAGTGAATGCTAGGATTCATTTTATTCAAACAAAACAAAAACAAAAACAAACCGGCGCTCCAAGCAAAGTGCATAAGATGTGACGGAATAAAAATATAGTTTCAGGGGAGGAACCTGATAATGTTGTCGATGAAGAAGGGGATGCCTTGGGCATCCCCAAGCTTAGACGCTTGAGTCTTCTTATAATATGCAGGGGTGAACCACCGGGGAATCCCCAAGCTTAGAGCTTTCACTCTCCTTGATCATATTGCATCATACTCCTCTCTTGATCCTTGAAAACTTCCTCCACACCAAACTCGAAACAACTCATTAGAGGGTTAGTGCACAATAAAAATTAACATGTTCAGAGGTGACACAATCATTCTTAACACTTCTGGACATTGCATAAAGCTATTGGACATTAATGGATCAAAGAAATTCATCCAACATAGCAAAAGAGGCAATGCGAAATAAAAAGGCAGAATCTGTCAAAACAGAACAGTCCGTAAAGATGGATTTTATTAGGCCACCAGACTTGCTCAAATGAAAATGCTCAAATTGAATGAAAGTTGCGTACATGTCTGAGGATCATGCACGTAAATTGGCTTAATTTTCTGAGCTACCTACAGGGAGGTAGACCCAGATTCGTGACAGCAAAGAAATCTGGAACTGCGCGAGTAATCCAAATCTAGTACTTACTTTACTATCAAAGACTTTTCTTGGCACAACAAAACTCAAAACTAAGATAAGGAGAGGTTGCTACAGTAGTAAACAACTTCCAAGACACAAATATAAAACAAAGTACTGTAGCAAAATAACTCATGGGTTATCTCCCAAGAAGTTCTTTCTTTTTAGCCATTAAGATGGGCTCAGCAGTTTTAATGATGCACTCACAAGAGATAGTATTTGAAGCAAAAGAGAGCATCAAGAGGCAAATTCAAAACACATTTAAGTCTAACATGCTTCCTATGCATAGGAATCTTGTAAATAAACAAGTTCATGAAGAGCAAAGTAACAAGCATAGGAAGATAAAACAAGTGTAGCTTCAAAAATTTCAGCACATAGAGAGGCATTTTAGTAACATGAAAATTTCTACAACCATATTTTCCTCTCCCATAATAACTTTCACTAGCATCATGAGCAAACTCAACAATATAACTATCACATAAAGCATTCTTATCATGAGTCTCATGCATAAAATTATTACTCTCCACATAGGCATAATCAATTTTATTAGTTGTAGTGGGAGCAAATTCAACAAAGTAGCTATCATTATTATTCTCATCATCAAATATAGGAGGCATAGTATCATCAAAGTAAATTTTCTCCTCAATGCTTGGGGGACTAAAAAGATCATGAAAACCAGCTTCCCCAAGCTTAGAACTTTCTATATTATTATCAACAATGGTGTTCAAAGCGTTCATACTAATATTACTACCAGCATGCAAATAAGATCTCATAGGTTTTTTAATTTTCGCATCAAACCATCCATGTCTTAAATCAGGAAATAGAATAAGAAGCTCATTGTTGTCCATTATGCCAAACTAGTCTAAACAAGAAACAAAAAGATGCAATTGCAGGATCTAAAGGAAATAGCTTCGAGCACACACACAACGGCAACAGAAAATTACTTTACCTGGGACCGGAGTATGAGTACCGTTTACCTTTCCTCCCCGGCAACGGCGCCAGAAAAGTGCTTGATGTCTACGTGAGCTTCTATTCTTGTAGACAGTGTTGGGCCTCCAAGAACGAGAGGTTTGTAGAACGACGAGCAAGTTTCCCTTAAGTGGATCACCCAAGGTTTATCGAACTCGGGGAGGAAGAGGTCAAAGATATCCCTCTCATGCAACCACCGCAACCACAAAGCAAGAAGTCTCTTGTGTCCCCAACACACCTAATAGGTGCACTAGTTCGGCGAAGAGATAGTGAAATATAGGTGGTATGAATAAGTAGTAGCAACGGCACCGGAAAAGTGCTTTGCCCGGGACGATAAACAAGCGGTAGTAACGCAGCAGTAGCTAACGCGATAAAACAGTAAACAAGCGGCGATAGCGATATTTAGGAACAAGGCCTAGGGATTAGACTTTCACTAGTGGACACTCTCAACATTGATCACATAACGGAATAGATAAATGCATACTCTATACTCTCTTGTTGGATGATGAACACATTGCGTAGGATTACACGAACCCTCAATGCCGGAGTTAACAAGCTCCACAATTCAATGTTCATATTTAAATAACCTTAGAGTGCAAGAAAGATCAACACGACTAAACCAAGTACTAACATAGCATGCACACTGTCACCTTCACGCCACGTAGGAGGAATAGACCACATCAATACTATCATAGCAATAGTTAACTTCACATCTACAAGAGATCATGATCATAGCATACGCCAAGTACTAACACGGATGCACACACTTGTCACCATTACACGGTGCAGGAGGAATAAAACTACTTTAATAACATTGCTAGAATAGCACATAGATAAATTGTGATACAAAACACATTGCAATCTTAAAGAGATATAAATAAGCACTTCACTACGCCATTCATAACGGTGAGTAAGTATTCGTGAAATATAGCCTAAGAGACCCACACGGTGCACACACTTGTCACCTTTACACACGTGGGACAAGGAGTCTCCGGAGATCACATAAGTAAAACTCACTTGACTAGCATAGTGACATCTAGATTACAAGCATCATCATATGAATCTCAATCATGTAAGGCAGCTCATGAGATTATTGTATTGAAGTACATAGGAGAGAGATGAACCACATAGCTACCGGTACAGCCCCGAGCCTCGATGGAGAACTACTCCCTCCTCATGGGAGCAGCAGCGGTGATGAAGATGGCGGTGGAGATGGCGGCGGTGTCGATGGAGAAGCCTTCGGGGGCACTTCCCCGCTCCGGCGGGGTGCGGAACAGAGACTCCTGTCCCCCAGATCTTGGCTTCGCGATGGCGGCGGCTCTGGAAGGTTTTCCGTATCGTGGTTCTTCGTATCAGGGGTTTCGCGACGGAGGCTTTAAATAGGCGGAAGGGCAGCCTCGGAGGGGGCCTGGGGGGCCCACACCATAGGGCGGCGCGGCCCCCCTCTGGCCGCGCCAGGGTGTGGTGTGGGGCCCCCAGGGCTTCCCTCGGCGGCTCTCGGGTGTTACGGAAGGCTCCGGGAAAAATAGGGACCCGGGTCTTGATTTCGTCCAATTCCGAGAATATTTCTTTACTAGGATTTCGGAACCAAAAACAGCGAGAAAACGGAACTGGCTCTTCGGCATCTTGTTAATAGGTTAGTTCCAGGAAAATGCACGAATATGACATAAAGTGTGCATAAAACATGTAGGTATCATCAATAATATGGCATGGAACATAAGAAATTATCGATACGTCGGAGACGTATCG
>NC_061508.1:85761495-85773048 GCF_022539505.1 Lolium rigidum
GGGAATTTCGGACAGCTAGTCCGGGGTCCCCACACTTACCTCTGTTTCTCCTTGAGCTTGCACCAGCAGATGAGGTAAGTGACGAGGTCCTCCTTATAGTCTCTATGGTACTTCCTGAGTCCGGCGCCTCGCCGACGCTGCGCCTAGCCGCCGTGGTATCCTCCACCTCGCCGCCGCGGGGACTGAGACCAGCGCTAGCCCCGCTAGGCAACTCCTCCAGATTCACGCGCTGCTTTCCGCCGAGACCATCCAGGCTACGGCCAGTCTGAGTAGCAAGGGGAAAACACGCCGGCGTGGGAGGAGCAGAGACCGGAGGCCGGAGGAACGGGACCAAGACGGCAGAACCAGAGGTCTCCGCTCAGCTTCCGCCACTTGATTTCTTTTCCAGCTCGAGCTCACTTGGCGATTTGCACAAAAATAACCCAAAATTGAAAGAAAAAGACTGACCTTCCGGCGAAACTATTTCACCCATCTAACCCTTTTGTGTGGCGCCCCACACATCGGCGCCATACATGCCAGTGTGGCGCCCCTTCTGCCGGCGCCACACACCCAGCCGACGTGGCGCCCTCGACGCTGAGCTGGTCCGCCGATCCGACGTGGCAGCATGTGTGGCGCCCCTCCCAACGGCGCCACACATGCCCTTACAATTGCCCAAAACATACTGTGAGACAATTCGTCTGGGACTTAGCCGTTTTTGCGAGGCTCCATGTGTGGCGCCGATGCCACGGGCGCCACACTAGCATGTGTGGCACCGACGCCACGGGCGCCACACAAAGAGCATCGCCAAAACGGCTAAGGACTTATCGCCCGGAGCCCCTGGATGTTTTCGACCCAATATTGGATATAAGTTGGCATGTGTGACGCCGATGCCGTGGGCGCCACACAGTGTAGTGTGGCGCCACTGTGAAGGGCGCCACACACTGACTTGTGTTAAAAACCTGAAAAATCCTACCAAACTCCAACAGTTTTCATTGAACACAGCAAGTACCAATCTCAGAACATACACAACAAGTAGCAATCTCAGAAGATGTAGTCTACATCGTAGCAAGTAAATTCAAACAACAAGTAGCATTACAAACATTGTTCGAAATGACATAGGGTTCACAATTCGATACTTATGAAGATATAGTTCACAACAACACGGAGCACATCCTAGTGTCGTCCTCACTGGCTGCTTCCGGACGGCCATCCTCTTCGTCCGCTGCCGTGGCTCTTGTTGCTGCTGCTCCTGCTGCTCCTCCTGCTCCTCCTGCTCCTCCTGCTCCTCCTCCTCTGAAGAGAACGGCTCGTCGTTCCTCATCCTCGACAAAGATGATCTCCGCACCGGCCCCTCATCCTCCTCAATGACAACCTTCTTTCCTCGGTTGACATAATCTTCCGGAGTGTACCGTTTTGGAGCATTGCCCCTTGGCTTCAACTGGTAAGCTGACCGTGGGGCTTGCTTGGAGGTATGCTTTGGAGGTATGCGTTGACTTAGAATCAAGTCGTCGCCAGGAGGAATCTTCACAAACATGAACACATGAGATTACAAAAGTTGAAATTAGTAAGAACATGTTTGACAGCAACAAAATAGTCCATACCTGCGGTTCTTCAGAAGAGGAGGATGTAGGGATTTCGCCTTCGCGGCAACCTAGCAAGTTCGCTAACCGCCGCATCTTTCGTGCAGTGTTCTCGCGTCATGGAACTCACGGTTACAAAGCCACCGGAACATAATAGCGTACATTCAAAGTTGGTGATCATACCTTAATGAAATGCCGCAACGGTCCGACAGGCTTTTCTTCTCTCCCGCTCTGGTCCCATATAATCTCGCACTCGTCAGCCTGTTTTTTGGATCTCCGACCGTCTGTGACAAACATAGCATACACAATTTAAGCGAGCACATGGCAATCTAGATGATGTACTATTTAGTGAGAGAATCCATTACCACGAAGTTCAGCTCGGAAGCAATAGAAGTCGATCTCCCTCTGCGAGCATAGGTGTCGTGCCGGCTTTGCGCAACCTCATCGAACTCGATGGGGTCGTCCAAGATGTAGTCAGCATACGCGCGCTTCACTAACTCGATACGCGTGTTTTCATGGAACCACCGGAGGTAGTTGTTGAAAGCGGCCAAGTCGTGAGGCACAATCTCCAGAGGGCCAGCAGTCCGTGTCGCTTCCAAACAAGTGTTGGAACGCTGCGATGTGGCCGCTATGGTGGACTGGCCAATTTGTGATCTTCCTCTCGCCGCTGCCTATCAAGCCTGCAAGAATCAAGAAGTTAGATTCTACCTCTTCTATCAGGAATCTTCCGTCGCATGATTCCAGAAGTTTACCTATGAAGCGCCTTGTCCGTGTCTTGCCACCGAGGTGGGCACTCCTGATACAGCCCAAACTGTCTCATCACTCTGTGCGGCCGGTGGTGTTCAACAAGCCACATGCATATGAGTGGGCAGCGCATCCGCCAGAACAGCACCTCCTCCGTGCACTTGCAGTTGAGGTCAGCCATCCCCGCGCCAATACGGTAGTAGGTACCATATGGCTCCCATTCCACCTGCACCATACAAATATTTCAGAATTTAGAACATGCCAGTAGAATCAATGAAAACTAGGATTGCAAAAGAGTGATCGGTTACCTGCTCGGCGGTAAGAGTGTCCAACTCCGCAGTGTACTGCCTGTACATGACCATTGGATCGCTTGTCATCTCCGAGACATTGTCCCAAAGGTATGCCCAAGTGGGCTCCCGATCAGGGTTCTCATGGTGATGAGGCCATGGCCTCTCGTTGAGTACCCTAGGCCGCCCAACTGATATGCGGTCCCAGCTCCATACGGAAAGTAGGAGCAAGCATCCACCAATACCGCCGCTCCCGATCCTGCTCCCGGGCCCTGCGACAAGCTTCGTCCAACTGCGTACATAAGACATTTGGTTACTACTTTGTCTAGCACACTACTATAGGAAAATAGTACATAGAACAAGTCATCACCTGCCGGTAGAGGTAGGCAAGTGCCGCTGTTCCCCAACTCCACCGGTTGTCCAACACAGTAAGCGCCTTCAGCCAACACCAATGGGTCAGCTTCCCCCCACTGTCAGGAAAGAGAGTCCTCGAAATCATGTACCATAAGTACACGCGGGCGTACGTCCTCCGAGTGTCCTCGTCGGCCCCTTCCGGGCATTGTGCAAAGTTAGTCCTGATCCAAGAGAAAGACGCGCCGGCGGGAACTCTCTCCTTTGGATTTGCTGGCGCCGGAGGAGCCCTGCCAATAAGGTCCTCCATCTGTCCGCGCCACCCATCAGAAGCTGTGTTCATACACAGGTGGCTCGCCCTGAATAGGTAGTCCAAGGATCATGGAAACATCCTGGAGAGTAGGGGCCATCTCGTCGGCCCTCAAGTGGAAGGTGTGAGTCTCCGGCCTCCACCGGTCGACAAGGGCGGTGAGTGCAGAGGGGTTCATGTTCGGCCCCCCACGGCTTACAAGGGATATGAACGGCATAAGACCGGTAGGCTGGATGAACTCCGTGTACCTCTCGTCATATGGTATATCCACTGTGCCATGGTAACGAATCTTCAAAGGGTGAAGATCCGTTCCCCTCTCCGTCATATGAACAGCCCGGTGCTCCCTGTCGTACTCTTCATCCAGAAGCCACACCATCCTACATGTTTACACAACCATGTTATGAGTCATTCCACTAACAAAAATGAGCAACACATACATGAGAATATATCTAACTTTCGAATCACCTATACATCACACATACATGAGAGTTCATATCCAAATACATCACACATATGAATTTCGTAAGACATACCATTCCTAGGCACATAATAGACATATGTAAGACAATAGAATGCATTTGCTAAGCTCCAATTTTGCCTTTCACCACATACATACATAAGGTTCCATACACACATACATTCATATCTAGGGATAGAACACCATATGAGTTATTCCTACAAATACACATTCATGAAATTTGATGCCTAGGGTTCCTCCACAAATCTAGGATACATACATTCAACACTTACATACCCATTTCAACACATACATAGCCATTTCAAACATCTTTGGATACAATGCATACGATCTAACAAAATTTAACATCTATGGTTCAAACACATGCATACAATCTATGGTTCCAACAAATCTATGGTTCAAATCTATGGTTCAAACACATGCATACAAATCTATGGTTCAAACACAACCAACATTTCCAATCTAGGATGAATCGAAGGGGAACGAATTAAACCGGAGCAAATCTTGGATGAATCGAAGGGGAACGAAGGGGAATACCTTGAGGATTGTATGGGGATGAATTTGGCCGGCCAGATCTGTCCAATCCGTGTAGGATTTGGTGGGGGGCGGCGGAGAGGCGGCCGGCGGCGGCGGTTGGAGGAGAGAAAGAGAGGAGAGAAAGAAGAGAAAGAGAGGGTCGGGCTGGGGGCGGGCGCGGGCGCCACACTTAAGTGGATGTGTGGCGCCCGTGGCGTCGGCGCCACACATGCTAGTGTGGCGCCCGTGGCATCGGCGCCACACATGGAGCCTCGCAAAAACGGCTAAGTCCCAGACGAATTGTCTCACAGTATGTTTTGGGCAATTGTAAGGGCATGTGTGGCGCCGTTGGGAGGGGCGCCACACATGCTGCCACGTCGGATCGGCGGACCAGCTCAGCGTCGAGGGCGCCACGTTGGCTGGGTGTGTGGCGCCGGTAGGAGGGGCGCCACACTGGCATGTGTGGCGCCGATGTGTGGGGCGCCACACAAAAGGGTTAGATTAGTGAAATAGTTTCGCCGGAGGGTCAGTCTGTGCTTTTCTTTCACTTTTAGGTTATTTTTGTGCAAATCGCCAGCTCACTTCACACAGGACGGAAGGGAAAGGATAAGGAATCTGTACTCTGTACAGAGGAGAGCGGAAGGGTCCCTGTATTTCCGGTTGCTTTTTTTTTTTTTGAGAAAAACCAATGCTAGGGGTACAGGAATAGCAGCCGCTCGATGGCTTTTCTACCCCGTGCCGCACGGATGGTCGCACGCCTGCGGCACAGGCAAGTCTCGTCTGTTTGGTTGCCACAGAATTAGGCCATCATTTCATTTAGGAAATCCAGCAAAATAATGCCATGTGTAATCACAATTCCGAGCTGAAACTTGTCATTCACAATTCCTGTGGCAACCAAACAAATTCAATATTGAATTCTACTGTCATTTACAATTCATGTGGCAACCAAACAAGTGTCCATTTCTGGAAATACAATGTAAATGAAATGAACACATGTATTCATTTCAAAATGCTATAAATGAAATGAAAACCTGGCTTCCAAACGACTTCTCAGAGTCTAATGTACCATGAGAGTGATTTATCAATCAAAGTTTGGCCAAATAATTCAATTTTTATCTCAAACGTAATAAACTTGAAAACCATTTAATTTAAAGTTTTCTTATACATCTTCGAAGAAATCTACAAAAGCATACGGATTCTGTATCATCTCATTTGAACTGTTTGAGCATGTAAAATAATAGTATCTGCTTGAAACCATAGCCATCTTTATTGACCACCCTCACAAAAGCATTCAACATTAAATGGTGGTCCTCCCGAGTATTTCAGCGAGTTGGATATTTTGCTTGCCTAGAACCTGCAAACAACTTTTTCTGTTGTGCGGTCCTTGGATTTCTCTCTCACCATGATGAAGAACTGACTATCGTCTATCATCATTGATCTTGGATGGAATGTCGAGTTTCGGAAGGCTCTGTTGGTGAATTTCAAATGGACGACATGTCTAGTGTTTGCCGGAGAGGATGGTGTTTCGGTCACGCGCAACCGTGTTTTTCTCGACTGTTTGGTTCGAGAGAGGGCATTGCGAAGCTCTGCGGTATGTTGCCATCATGGGACATGTCTTAGTTCCATGATAAAGTCGGACATGAAGAACAACATGGAAGCCGAGAACTGAGGACTGGCAATGAAGACTTGAGTCCTGGAGGTGTAGAGATCCTGGCTTGGTGATTCGTGACTTGGAGCAGCGGAATTGGCAAGTGCGGGCGACAACAAAGAAGGAGTTCAGTGTCTAAACTTACAGGCTGAAAATCCAAGGTCTGACCTTAATTGGTGTGCATGGCAATGACCTTGCTGAAGGTATTGTTTTGTGAGTGCAAACTTTTTACGGGATGAAACATATTGTCATTGATCATGACGATGAGATCGTTTGTGCATGTTCCCCTATTGGAGGCATCGCTTTTAGAGTTGATAGATTTCTGGTACTGTTTTGGAGGTGTTTGATCCCCTATTACAAGGAATTGGTCACTATAGCGGGACTTCCTTTTCTGTAATTTTTCTTTCCTTTTTGGCTGGGTGCATCTATATGGCCATTAGCTCACTACACTATTGAGACTTGGTGTAATCGGTATCTTCAAGATATTAATTTATTCTCTTTATCGAAGAAAGAAGTGTATGGTCATTTGACTACATAGCGTCCCAACTGATCTTTGGGATTGTGATCTTGACGGGTAGCCCATCGACTTCATCTCGACTGCTTGTGGCCCTTCGACCATGGCCATGGCTCTTTTCATGTGGCGGCGTAGTCTCGGCATGTGTTGCCCTTCAATCATACCAATAGCATGGAGATGTCAGGGTTTGGTCTCGGATGCTCGGAGATCTTTGGTTGCTTTTTTGGTGCTTCTGCTGCAATGTGTTCGTTGTTGGTTTTGTGTGGTGACCCAACATATCACTTCATGGTGTAGTATGCAAGGCGTTGACATAACACCAATGAAACACTGTTCCACTAGTATTACATCCCTCAGAGTGGTACAACAGAAATATTTGCGGATCCAATACATGTCTATAGAGTTACACACAAACTCTTTACAGAATATCAGCATAGCCTCCGCCGGTCAAGACAATGATTCGCGTGTTACTACGCCTCGTGATTAAACAGTAGAACAATGATACTTTCCTGCGCTGGCTGCAGGAGTTGTCAGACAGTGCAACGAAAAGAACTAGCCGGTTCTTAGACGACGTTAGACACGTGTTGGACAAGCGGAGCGTACTCACGTATACACGTGATCACCAAGCTTTATTTGTATTAATTTTTATGGATAAAAAAGATGACGAAGATTACAACAATTATTTTCAAAATAGAGGTCAGAAAGAAATAATATCAAAAAAATACAGTTCATGCGCAGTTGGAGAAATACAATTGGGGAATTAGCACTAGTAGAAAAGAGGCTTCCATCCACCCCCATTAGTCCCCAAAATATTCGAACCGCGACTAAAGGGGTCTTTAGTCGCGATTCGGGAGGCGACCCGCGACCAAAGGTCTGGGCCCAGCGGGATCGCTCGACAGCTGGGGGACGGGAGGGGCTTTAGTCCCGGTTGGCCTGGCCAACCGCGACTAAAGGTGCCCGAAGGCCTTTAGTCGCGGTTGGCAAGGCCAACCGGGACTAAAGGCCCACCCCTATATATACCGTTCAGCACACTCACTTAGCCATTTGGTGTCACTTCTCTTCACAATCTTCACAAGTGGGTGGTGGGTTTGCTTTTGGTTCCTCTTATGCACACAAGGTGTTCGATGAAATGCCCGAGAGAATGAAAGAAACATGATATGAAGTGTCCGAGCCACACTTGAGCTTTCTCATTTAGTTTTCCTCCTCGATCGCGGTTAGCAACTTGAACCTTTCATATGTCATTGATAAAATATGCATGTGTGTAGTTCATTGTTTAATTTCTATTATTTCTAGCTAGCTAGTTAGTTTAACAAATGCATGATGGTTAATTATATACTTTATATAATAATAATGCAGATGAATCGGCAATGGATGTACAGTAACCGACTCTCCGGCGAGTTCATTACGGGTTTGAAAGATTTCCTCGTAGTGGCTAATGCGAACAAGCAGGGGGTTTTGTTATCTGTCCATGTGTTGCCTTTAAGAATCAGAAGGGTTACTCTTCCTCAAGAGAATTTCACATGCACCTGCTTCGGCACGGTTTCATGCCAAGCTATAATTGTTGGATCAAGCATGGAGAAAGAGGGATTAGAATGGAAGAAGATGAAGAAGGGGATGATATCATCGATGACAACTATCCTGATCATTTCGGTGATATTTTCATATAGGATGCTGAAGGTGGGGAAGGTGAAGGGGAAGGTGAAGGGGAAGGTGAAGAAGAGGCACGTGATGAGCCCGCTGATGATCTTGATCGGACCATTGCTGATGCACGGCGACGCTGCGAAACTGAAAAGGAGAGGGAGAATTTGGATTGCATGTTAGAGGATCACAAAAAGTCGTTGTACCCAGGATGCGATAATGGTCTGCAAAAGTTGGGCTGCTGATGGCGCGTGATGCACACGTCCGTTGGGAACCCCAAGAGGAAGGTGTGATGCGCACAGCAGTAAGTTTTCCCTCAGAAAGAAACCAAGGTTATCGAACCAGTAGGAGATGAAGGCCAAGGTTGTTGGTGGAGGAGTGTAGTGCGGCACAACACCAGGGATTCCGGCGCCAACGTGGAACCTGCACAACACAATCACAATACTTTGCCCCAACTTAACAGTGAAGTTGTGAATCTCACCGGCTTGCTGTAAACATAGGATTAAACGTATGGTGTGGAGAATGATGTTTGTTTGCGAAGAACAACAGAGAACAGAGATTGCGATGAGATTGTATTTCAGATGTAAAAGAATGGACCGGGGTCCACAGTTCACTAGTGGTGTCTCTCCAATAAGATAAATAGCATTTGGGTGAACAAATTAAAGTTGGGCAATTGACAAATAGAGAGGCATATACAATGCACATACATATCATGATGACTACTGTGAGATTTACTTAGGGCATTACGACAAAGAACATAGACCGCTATCCAGCATGCATCTATGCCTAAAAAGTCCACCTTCGGGTTAGCATCCGCACCCCTTCCAGTATTAAGTCGCAAACAACAGACAATTGCATTAAGTAATGTGCGTAATGTAATCAACACAAATATCCTTAGACAAAACATCGATGTTTTATCCCTAGTGGCAACAGCACATCCATAACCTTAGAACTTTCTGTCACTGTCCCATATTCAATGGAGGCATGAACCCACTATCGAGCATAAATACTCCCTCTTGGAGTTACAAGTATCAACTTGGCCGAGCCTCTACTAGCAACGGAGAGCATGCAAGATCATAAACAACACATATATGATAGATCGATAATCAACTTGACATACTATTCCATATTCATCGGATCCCAACAAACACAACATGTAGCATTACAAATAGATGATCTTGATCATGATAGGCAGCTCACAAGATCTAAACATGATAGCACAAGAGGAGAAGACAATCATCTAGCTACTGCTATGGACCCATAGTCCAAGGATGAACTACTCACGCATCAATCCGGAGGCGATCATGATGATGTAGCGTCCTCCGGTGATGATTCCCCTCTCCGGCAGGGTGCCGGAGGCGATCTCCTGAATCCCCCGAGATGGGATTGGCGGCGGCGTCTCTGGAAGGTTTTCCGTATCGTGGCTCTCGGTAATAGGGTTTTCGCGACGAAGGCTATAAGTAGGCGGAAGGGCAGAGTCGGAGGGCTGACGAGGGGCTGATGACCCACAAGTATAGGGGATCGCAACAGTCTTCGAGGGAAGTAAAACCCAATTTATTGATTCGACACAAGGGGAGCCAAAGAATATTTGTAAGCCTTAACAGCGGAGTTGTCAATTCAGCCGCACTTGGAAACAGACTTGCTCGCAAGAGTTTATCAGTAGTAACAGTTTTATAGCAGTGGCAGTAGTGAAATAACAGCAGCAGTGTAACAAAGACAGCAGTAGTGATTATAGTAAACATCAGGATTAAAATACTGTAGGCACAGGGATGGATGACGGGCGTTGCATGGATGAGAGAAACTCATGTAACAATCAAGGTAGGGCATTTGCAGATAATAATAAAACGGTATCCAGGTACTAATCAATCAATAGGCATGTGTTCCATATTTAGTCGTACGTGCTCGCAATGAGAAACTTGCACAACATCTTTTGTCCTACCAGCCGGTGGCAGCCGGGCCTCTAGGGAATCTACTGGAAATTAAGGTACTCCTTTTAATAGAGCACCGGAGCAAAGCATTAACACTCCGTGAACACATGTGATCCTCATATCACCGCCTTCCCCTCCGGTTGTCCCAATTCTTGTCACTTTGGGGCCTCGGGTTCCGGACAACAATACGTGTATACAACTTGCAGGTAAGATCATAAAGCAATGAATATCGTCATGAATTGATAACATGTTCAGATCTGAGATCTCGGGCCCTAGTGACAAGCATTAAGCATACGGTGTCCAAGTACTAATCAATCAATAGGCATGTGTTCCAATTATAGTCGTACGTGCTCGCAATGAGAAACTTGCACAACATCTTTTGTCCTACCAGCCGGTGGCAGCCGGGCCTCAAGGGAAACTACTCGGATATTAAGGTACTCCTTTTAATAGAGTACCGGAGCAAAGCATTAACACTCCGTGAACACATGTGATCCTCACATCACTACCATTCCCTCCGGTTGTCCCGATTTCTGTCACTTCGGGGCCATTGGTTCCGGACAGCGACATGTGTATACAACTTGCAGGTAAGACCATAAACAATGAATATCATGATGAAATAATAACATGTTCAGATCTGAGATCATGGCACTCGGGCCCTAGTGACAAGCATTAAGCATAACAAATTGCAACAATATCATAAAAGTACCAATTACGGACACTAGGCACTATGCCCTAACAATCTTATGCTATTACATGACCAATCTCATCCAATCCCTACCATCCCCTTCAGCCTACAGCGGGGGAATTACTCACACATGGATGGAGGAAACATGGCTGGTCGATGGAGAGGCGTCGGTGGTGATGATGGCGATGATCTCCTCCAATTCCCCGTCCCGGCGGAGTGCCAGAACGGAGTTTCTGGTCCCGAGACAGAATTTCACGACGGTGGCGGCGTACTGGATGGTTTCTGGCGACTTCGACTTCTCTTCTCGCGTTTTTAGATCGAAACCCTTAAGTAGTCCAGAGGGGGGCGTCAGAGGCTGGCCGAGGGGGCCACACAGTAGGGCGGCGCGCCCCCCTCCAGGCCGCGCCGGCCTAGTGTCTGGGGGGGCTGGGCCTCCCCCAGGCCTGCCCTTCTGGCTCCGTGATTCTTCTGGAAAAATAAGCCCTTCGACATAAATTCCGAGGATTTTCCCGAAAGTTGAATTTCTGCACAAAAACGAGACACCGGGGCAATTCTGCTGAAAACAGCGTTAGTCCGTGTTAGTTGTATCCAAAATACACAAATTAGAGGCAAAACAATAGCAAAAGTGTTCGGGAAAGTAGATACGTTTTGGACGTATCAACTCCCCCCAAGCTTAGCTTATTGCTTGTCCTCAAGCAATTCAGTTAACAACTGATTGCGATAAAAGAACTTTCACGAACACATTTGTTCATATGATGTAACTATTCTCATGATATGGCAAGTACTTAAGCAATTCATAATAAGATACATGCAAATAAGATCATCTAATAGCTATGTGTTATCACCAGATTTTGGCTAAATCAGGAGGTGGGCCGCGATCAAGATGGGCTTGGAAGAT